>NC_142375.1:22473923-22533923 GCF_059441005.1 Hippichthys cyanospilos | reverse complement strand
GACGAATTGAGCCCATGTCGGGCTCATTTACTGCCATTCAAAAGTGGAAATATTGTCCATTTTGGACATATTGAAAACTCGGTTTTAATTGGCATTTCCCACGATTTTTGCATGAATCTCTTCAACGGCAACTCGCAAACGGAGCGCAATGCAAGTTTTTGTGTTGACACCCCTTTTTTTTTTCGCCTATCGCATTCATTTTTTTTTTTAAATGTTAGTTTGGATTGATTTCATCCTTAATTTTAATTTATTAATTGTATTCCGTTCAGTGATTTAATTAAATTAAAATGTTTAGAAGTTTCTCCCTCCATTCAGTTTCTATATAACTTTTGTCGAAGTCATTTTATTTTTTTTAATCATTTTTAACCATTGTTTCTTACTTGTTTCAATCACATTTATTTAAGCATCCATTTTCTATTACTTTTTTAACATTATTTTGACTGTAATCATAAATGATTCAATGAACTGTTGAACTTCACCTTACATTTCTTTTTTTTTTTTTATATAACCTCTGCATTTTAAAACCTTCTTCCCACTAACTTGTTTGAATAATATTTGAATCCTAGTCAGATATCTCAATGTTACGGAAGCCAAGAAAAGTTTGAGGAGCACTGTATGAAGCGTGCGGCGTTGTCCCCGCAGTGTGCGAAGAAGACGTGCTGAAAGGCAAGCGCTCCATCAAAAGTCAGGCCGTGGCCCAGCAGAACTCTGAGAGCGACGCCTCGCTGGACGCCGACGACGACACGCTGTCGTCGCTGGAGGAGAAAGAGCTGGAAAACTTCACCGGTATGAAAAAAGGGTGCTCGATGGGGTTTTGTTTAGGTTCTCCTAACAGCGGCTTTCTAAAAAACATTTGGGGTTTCTTCTACTTAGAAGATTGGGTCAAATTCACCCAATTATTGGCTTTTTTTTTTTTTTTTTGCAATGTTTTTTTGACCCAACTGTGTGTTCATAGCTTGCATTCTGAGGGCTGTTCCTAATATTTTGACCTTCGCCTAAGACAGACAACATCTTAGAAACCATGGCAGTTTTTGTTTCAAATGGAGATGTTTAAGTGGAGCTGGATGGCGGTTGTCATCACAGTATTCTTCTAGATCTTTTTTTTTTTTCAGAATGTGAGCTGTTCCTAATATTTTGACCTGCCCGTGCAGCAATGACACAATCAAAATTATTCAAACAGAATATACCTACCATTCGGAATAGATAGATAAATAAATAAATACATTGGAAGACGTACTTCTATAAATGTCCACTTAAGTGTTCCTAATATTCTGACAAGCTCATTGAAAATGTCCTTTAAAGGAATGGAGAGTGTCAATTGTAGTTGCATTGTGCTTTTTTTATGCGTATATTAATAAAGTTGTCCCTAAAGTTTTGACCACCCCATGCCACTATATAAAATAAGACAAATATAAAACCAGTGCCACATGCTAAATCCATGGATTATCGAAACATTTTTTTCTTGAACCGTGTGTTTAGTGTATAAGTTCTGTTAGTTATTGAATTTTTACTCTTTTACTACACGACTGTTATATCTTAGAATAGAAAGAAAATTATCATTGAAAACATTATTAAAACTATTAAAACATTGTATGTGAATATATATATATATATATATATATATATATATATATATATATATATATATATATATATATATATATATATATATATATATATATATATATATGTGAGTGCATGTGGCTAAATTTTGCGCACACACTTGAAGTGATACTAGACATACAACAAATTAATTCCAAATGTACATTTTATCTCATGAATAATGAATGATTATATACCGAAAATCCGATCTCATATTTCTGTCACCCCTTGAAAACAACGGTTAATTAAATATTAGATATTATTCCGGTAATCCGATTGTAAAGCGTAATCCCTTCATACAATGGACTCTATTAAAATATATCCAGTGGAATAATGGTGATATTCGTCACTTGGGCTGTCACGTTTTACTTGTGTGTAAAAGTCGAGCTTTGTGTGTGTGTTTTTAAACAACATTCGCCATGATAAAGATGGAAACGCTAAACAGCCTGGTTTGCATGCGGAAAATTTAATATTTCCTTTCCGTTTGTTTGATTTTTTTTTCGCCTCTAATTTTCTTGTTTGAATCTGGATTTGTATTCATTACTTGATATTGTTAAAAGGCTGCATTCGCTCTTTTCTTTCGCAATCTCCCCTCTTCGGACTCTGCTGGTGTTCGCGCGCACGCGCACACCGCCGGGTTCCCCGCAGGCCCGGTGAACGTGAGCACGGCGGCCCAGCTGGTGGCTCCGGCGGCGGTGGTGCGAGGCACCCTGTCCGTCACCTCCTCCGAGCTCTACTTCGAGGTGGACGAGGACCACCCGGCCTTCAAGGCCATGGAGCCAAAGGTAAGACGTAAAAGCCTCGAAAAAATGGCGGAGCTCATCTGTTGCGCTGTAGTAAATGGAAGTAGAGCAAAGAAAAAAAACTGGGGAATGGGAAGTTAAAGAAGAAATATTTTCAATTTAAATCCGCATTTCGGGAGCCACAGGTGGCCCTTTTCTTTTTGCGTTTTTGAAATGAGAAATTCTCTGACGCATTCGTTGAGCTGTTTTCTTCCGAAAGTAATTTAAAAAAAAGCATTGAGAGATTTGGAGCCTTTCTGTGCGTGTCCTTCAAAATCAATTTAAATGACGCCACGAGGCCTATTTTTAAACTTGCATTTTATTTGCATTTTTTCCCCCCCCGAAATAAAAAAAAAAAATCCTTGGCACGTTCGATCGCATTTTTAAATAAGAGTTCCTCCTCCGCTCGGCGGCGAGCGCATTCGGAAAGGAGAACGAGCGTACCTTTTGCCCGCGTCTGTTTTTTTTTTTTGTGTTCGTTTTCCCCCAGTCGCGCCGAGCGAGAAAAGCGATGTTTTTTCTCTGCGATCGCGTTCATAACTTGTCGAGGCTCTTGGCGTTGGTGAGGATCTCGCGGGCCAGCCTCCAGGTCTGCTTGGCGGCCGCCTCGAGCGCCGAGTGCGGCTTGCCCTGAAAGAGGTCCAGGTTGGGCAGGAAGTAGTGCGGGCAGCGGCGGCACTGCAGGCAGGAGATGAGCTGCAGCAGGATGCCGTTGAGGCGGTCGCCCAGGCAGGCCTCGTCCCAGTCGGCCTCGCGCGGGTGCTTCTCGCACTCGTAGAGCAGCAGCGTCTTCATGTGGTAGCTGTTGAGCGGCTGTCCCGGCAGCTCCAGGTGGCGGTCGCGCAGCGTCTTGAGCACCGACAGGCACTTCTTGCGGCAGCCGGCCATGAGCAGGCGGTTCTCGGCCTCGCTGAACTGCAGCACCCAGGCGTCGCTCTCGGCCGAGCTCTGCTTGCCCGTCAGCGAGTAGCACTCCTTGGAGAGCAGGTTGAAGCCCTCGGCCTTGACCTCGGCCACGCGGTTGGGCCCCGGCCAGGGGATGTGCGCCGCCGGCCACTGCGCCGCCGAGCGCGGCCAGATGCCCGTGCACTTGAAGGCGGGCGTGATCTGCACCACGTAGCGCTCGCGGATGCGCAGGCGCACCTCGCTGGTGTCCGCCACCATCTTGACCACGTCGCGGTAGCTGCACTTGTCCACCGCCTGCGCCACCAGCGTCTGGAAGCGCGAGCGGATCTTGCGCGCCGACAGGTAGCCCGAGGCCGTGATGAACTCCACCCACAGGGACATGCTCCGCTTGCGCCCGTCGCTCAGCTTGAGCACGGCGCAGCCGGGCAGCGAGCCGTCGTCCACGAAGTTGAACACGCCCATCTGGTTGAGGTAGAGCACCACCTCGAACTCGTTGGGCGACGTCACCTCCATGCCCTCGTAGCGCGCGTCGATCTCGCTCAGCGAGCTGATGAAGCGCGGCTCCTGCACCTCCACCTCCTTCAGCACGTCCGACACCACCTTGCACACCTCGCGGATGGTCTTGGCGATGGCGGCCTTGCGCGCGGCGCACCGCTCGCCGTGGTACTTGTTCAGCTGGTACACCAGCTTGGCCTGCGTGGCGATCATGTTGGGGCACAGGTCCGGGCCGTACGCCGGGGGGTCGCAGTAGGCCGACGGATCCAACGCGCTCGCCGCCCCCGAACAGGAAGGAGAAGGGAGAAAAAGTTGACCGCCTCCCGCGCCTCTCCTCGCCTCGCCTCGCCTCTCCTCTCCTCGCCTCTCCTCGCCTCTCCTCGCCTCCTTCTACAAAGTCCCGCTCTCGCTCATGGTCCTCCTCCTCCTCGGCCGCTCGCGCTTTTATGAATGGCGGCTCCCGAGCGACGAGCGGAGGAGGTCCGGGCTCGCTTTCCGAGCCGGACGCGCCGGGCGACCCCGGCCCGCGCGCAGCCAATCAGCTGCGCCGCACAAAAAGAGAGAGAGCGAGCGAGCGAGAGAGAAAGAGAGAGAGAGCGCGAGGCGCCGAGTCCACCTTTACGCACTCGTATGATACACCGAAACACGCAAAAAAATCTACACGCTACTCCCCGTTATAATAATAATAAAAAAAAGCTCCGCGCGAAAAATAATACACCGAACGCGTTCTTATATTTCGCAAGCTTTTTTTTTTTTTTTTTTAAAGCAACGATGCACAATGTATGACCTTTAAAAATAATATCCTTATGGGCTCGAAAATATCGAGAGCTTCGCTAACTTTAATAATGAAAAATGACGGGGGAAATGAGCAAAGCCCGCAATTGTCTCTTTGTGCAAGGCAATAGAAAAAAGAATTAAACCAAATTATGGTACAAAGCTCCAGTCAAAAAAACGCCAAGACGCCAAACAATGCAATGCGTATCGTTTGATTTCTAAAACTAAAAAAATATGAGGCCTAAAAAGTTTATGACAATTTAAATATCAAGAACTTGACTTTTTTTCTTTTGCGTGAGGCAACTTTATCCAAATGGGTCAAAAGAGCCAAAATAGGTCATTTGTAAAAGACTCGCAAAAAATGAGAAAGTTGAGTCAAATTGATCCGGATTTTTTTATTTTTCAAGATTACAGCTGTAAATAAAAGAAACAATGCTTGACTTTCATTAAAATGTTCACATTCTTAAAAGTATAGTGATTCTTAATTTTTTTTACCAATTGGGTTATAATTAACCCTTAATGTGTAAAAAAAAAAAAAAGTACCAACCCAATATTAAAGTGTTAAATTGTTTTTTTTGTATTACACTACCCAGAAAATTGAGTTCAATTGATCCAAATATTTAGTTGTTGTTGTTTTTTTTTAACTCTTATTTTGAACTTATTTACCTGATCATTTAGCAACACCAAAAAAAGAGTAGCATCGAAGACCAAGTATTTTATTTTTTTTGCCGTACAATTCAGGAGTGTCAAATACCTTTTATTTATACACATAAAGTATTAATCCTAAAACATAAGTTTTTAATATATTGAGAAAATTCAGATAATGTTTATTCTCTACAAAATCGTCTCGCGGGCCGGATTAAACCCGTCTGCGGGCCAGAATCGGCCCACGTGCCACAGGTTGACCCCCCTGGTGTTGGTTGTAAACTGTAGTATTTTTGCTAGCCAATCATGCAACATTCTGTCTAAAAGTAAAAAACAAAAACCAAAAAAAACACTCTGGATTAAATATATCGTGCATCAAGTGAAATAACAATCTGGGGAGGATTCTTTTTGAAAACATGCGTTCTAAAAGATTAAAAAGTAACCGAGTACACTTCCAAGTTAAATACAACCGAAACACACTTGTAGATGCATCGATACGTAGTTTGCTTCAATGTGGGGAATGATGCACATGTCATGACGTTGAAGCGACATAACAATCTGGGGAGGATTCTTTTTGAAAACGTGTTCTAAAAGATTAAAAAGTAACTGAGTACAATTCAAAGTTAAATACAACCGAAACGCACTTGTAGATGGATCGATACGTAGTTTGCTTCAATGTGGGGAATGATGCACATGTCATGACGTTGAAGCGAAATAACAATCTGGCGAGGATTCTTTTTGAAAACGTGTTCTAAAAGATTAAAAAGTAACCGAGTACACTTCAAAGTTAAATACAACCGAAACGCACTTGTAGATTCATCGATACGTAGTTTGCTTCAATGTGGGGAATGATGCACATGTCATGACGTTAAATGATTTTACTCAATCTTCGATCCGTTCCCGATTCAACGTGAAGATTTTCGGTCAATTCAAATCGCGTGTAAATTCTTTGACAACTTTTGAACCCCTTTGTAAAAAAAAGACCCCGCCGCTATTCATCGCATATTAACAAGAATCCAGTAGCGACACCTCCGTCAGTTATCCTGACAAAAAACACGCGATAATTCCCATTGAAATATGAAATATAGGTCAAGATCCAGCCGCCGCTCTTTTGGCCATGTGGAAAATGTCAATCTGAGATTTGTACAATGCGAACTATGGCAGATGAGGGGAAAATATAGTGTCACGTTTTGCTTTCTTTACTTTCACGCGCTTCTTTTTTTTGACAATGCGGACTGCGTTTGGTGGGCGGATCTTAAGAATAGCGCATCGCAAGCCGGCGGCCGGCTGCGAGGGCGCGTTGGAGCCGCAGAAAAAAAGGCAAAGATGAATTAGCTCTCCTTTGCTACGCATACTCTGGTCTTCGTCACCATTTTTTTTTTTTTTTAAATAATTCCATAAGACGTGAAGCGGTGGAAGTCCGTTTTTGTTTAGATTTGCGGTGACAATCGAGAGCGTGATCTGGCTATTTAATGTTTTAAATGTACAGTAAATTTGATTTATTTCTACATTTTTTGGGAGAGAAACCCTCAACCATTTTTTTTTCTATTACTAAGATAAATTGAGTTTTTATGGCGGATCAAAATGTTGATATGCAACGACGTAAAAGTGTCTTGTTTTTTTTTCCCCCAGACATTAACGCATTCCATGCCAGGAGTGTGTTTTCACGTTTATTAAGAGTCTAGACCATAGGTGTCAAACTCAAGGCCCGGGGGCCAGATCCGGCCCGCCACATCAATTTATGTGGCCCGCGAAATCCTGAGCAAACTTCAATTTCTGGTTAAAACCCTAAATTTGCAAGTTGTCCTCAACATTTAAAAATTTGGGGGTAAAAATAACAAGCATTTTTTGTTCCCAATATCTCTTTTGAACAGTTTTTTCCGGGCTCTTATTTCAAAACTAGTTAGAAGTGTGACAAACACACCTAAAATTGATTGAATTTCACAATTATACCGGCCCTCTGGCAAAAATTACAACTACAATCCGGCCCCCGATAAATATGAGTTAGATACCGGGAGTAGTATGATATTGATTTTGTTCAGTGGTATCTTTTCTATCCATACATATGCAGATTAAATTTATGGTCTGTAGCCTGTGAAGTGACGATGACACTTGAAGACATAGCCATGAACTGGTCTCTACCGCCACCTACCGTCTTGAGGTGAAACACCGGTCAACAAAGAATTTTCTGTTCCCTGACATAGTTCGACCGGCGCTTGATGGAATGTTGCAAAAATCGCAGGAAAATCAATGCAATTAATCCTATTAAAATGCTTCTCAAAAATTGTAATTACAATGGTTTTATATGGTCCAAAATTTGGACAATGATTAATTTTTGTACGCAAAATCTCACATGTCCAGCTGCAATCACATAGAAATGTCCGAATCGTTGCATATTGAAATTAGACACGTTTTAAACATCTGCTGGAAATTTCAGCTCCCTAGTGTTTTTTATCCCATTGATTATTTTCATTAAAAAAAAAATCCAAGGAATTTCCATAATTTGTTACATAATGCCACAAGGGTTAATTAATGACTTAATTTTAGAATAAAACATTAACTCTAATGGATGGTGTTTAGCTACATTAGCGTCTTTGTTGCTATCGTTATTTGTGTTTACTTCTCATTTATGTAGTCGGCTAAACAGTGTAAATTTAGCATTCTCCGTTCCATTTTCTTCCTTTTTTTTTTGGATTCTTTGTCTCGTGTGGCCATCTATTTTCTACTTTTTTTTTAGATTAGAGATGTCCTGTAAAATGGAGGAATATGAGGAATACTCTGGGGCTGGGGCTGGGGGGGGGTCGCGCGGGTGTGCGACTGTTTATTATCTCACACGGAGCTCCGGAGGAATAAATCGGCACAGGGTGGAGAGGAAGTGTCCAAATATTATGAAGGACACGCTAACTGTAGCTTAGCGTAATATATGGTGACACAAAGCCGGGGGGCTCCTATAAAGACATAACGGATCTCTTCTGGTCCTCGTCCGCTTTTGCGCTAGTCCAGATGCTGCGTGTGGAGGTTGATTTTTTTTTTTATTTTATTTTTTTTTTAATTAAGAAAATAGCTGTTTTTGACTGGTCTGCTTTAAAAGGAAGAAAACCAGTGACGTAAACCTGCAACAGAAAATTTTTATGATGAAAATTCGTGAAGCCACAAAAACCCCGAAGCGCGATGTAGCAAGAGAACACTGACGTGCGTGTAAATATGTTTTTATTTTGGCAATATTTGTGTTCTTTTCCAGCCTTTAACTCTTTCAGTGCCATGGTCTTTTAAAATGGTTACCACAAAAATAAATGATACGTTTCTCGTCAAATACGTTTTATGGCGGGGAGCTGACATCCTTGACTCGATTGAGCACTGAAGTGACAATTGTGACCACTGGATGGCACTGTTTCCACACATACAACATAGGATTGAAGAGGATTTTTTCCTTTACTAACCATTGTATTTTTTGGTTACAATTTTTGGCCTTTGCAACTTTTCTTTGTGTTTCATCGAAGATAACGCATGGAAGAAAAAAACACAGCAGAACTAAAATTTCTGTTGAAATGTCAAAAGAGGCCAAAGTCAATAGGGCACCAAGATCTAGTCTCTAACCGTTTCCGATTGGCGCTCAGAAAACGATACCACGGAACGTGATTTAAATCCAGTTTTTGTCCCATTGACGCCCATTATAAACAGCCATTTTCCACATACTGTCTTCAACTGGAAAAACAAAATAATGACACACAGGTGATTTGAAAATAAGCACATCCTGCATTTTAACGTGTAGTTCTGCTTCTATTATTGTGGTCTTCAGATTAAAAAAAAAAAAAGATGGATAAAAGACAAAAAAAAACACAATTCTATTTAAAAATGAACAACCGAGTTTGACACGTTTTGAACTTAATCTTCAGCTAGTCTTAAACTTTTTTCAGTTTTCACCCTTCTTTCAAATTTACAGTTACAGCTAACCCCAACTATGTTGGAGGAGGGCATTACTCCATTTGTGTTTGTCAAAAGGCATTTCAGAAGAAGGAAAAAAAAGGCGTACTAACGAAATACTTGTACGTAAGAATAATTATCTCGGCAGACAAAGAACAAGCATCATGTGTCATGTTTTGAGATAGCTTATGCATTTTGGTGAAATAGTCGTTTTTGCAGCGTATCCGTTTTCCGCGTTTGCCCTCCAGGTGCTCGTCAAGCTACCGTGTATACATTTCCGACGACGAGAACCTCCTCCAAGGCCAGATTTGTTCCAAAAGCATACACAAGATATCATCTGCTGAACATCGTGTTAGTGTTATGACTACAATTATGGGAGGGGGGGGGCAGAACCCCTCCCCCCTTTCTGAATACAAACGCATCAGACATGTAAACAGAATTCCTCGACGTGGAGCGTCAGGGATGTTGGTTCTTTCGCGGCAGCTGCTCACTCCAAAAAGAAAAATCATCGCGGGCGACTAATTGGCGGACGGGGAGAAGCATCTGCGAGGCGGTCTGTGTGTGTGTGTGCGCGTTTGTGTGTTTAGCGGCAGCAGCACTCTCGGCGTTTCGACGCCAGGCATCAATATTGCATGTGTTGTTGCAGAAGGTCCTCTTAGAGGCTTCTAATACCGACTGAATGAGGAAGTGAGGATGGTGCGCCGGCTCGAGATGTATGACGGCATGACGTCATGGCGATTGGAGTCGGGCGGGCGCCAAATCGGGCCGTGAAGTTTTATAATAGCAAATTAGCAATTTCTAATCATAATGGCGATATAGCCGCATTTTGCAAGTCACCGCTACTCAAAAACGTCCGTCTATGGCTGCGCAATTAAGCTAATTTTAATCGGAATCGCCGTATTGGCTGCCACGATTACCGTGTTTTCCGCACCGTAAGGCGCACCTGATTATAAGGCGCACCTTCAATGAATGGCCTATTTTAAAATGTTTTTCGTATATAAGAGGCGCTGCATTATAAGGCGCATAGAATAGAAGCTACAGCAGTGGCTGGGGTAGCATTTAACATCCACTAGATGAAAAAAAAAAAAATCCAATATAAGGCGCATGGAATCAAAGCTACAGTGGTGGCTAGGGCTGCATTTGCATTCTGTTATGTATCCACTAGATGGAGCTGCGCTGTCAACGCAATGATCAGCAAAGTCAGCAGTTGATGCAGTCAGCATATGATATGAGCCATATATAAGGCGCACTGGATTATAAATTACACGCCCGCTTTTTTGTTAAAAAAAAAAAAAAGAGGTTTTTAGGTGCGCATTATAGTGTGGTAAATACGGTAATTAAGATGAACCTCAGAAATATCAACATTTAAAAAGCCGGCTACGTTCATGTCAAATCAAGCACCTTCAGTCATCCTACCACCAGGGGGCAAACGCAAGGTTAAAACTTCATTAAGCTTAAGAAATAGCAAGCGAGCAAATCCTGCAAGAAGGCTCGCAGCATAGTTTATGCTTAACGCGCAAACTAAAACTTTTCCCACAGCCTCTAGTTCTAGGATCGAAGCTTTTAGTCAACTACAAGTCCCACAATGCATAGCAAGAACTTTGCATAATGGGAGTCAGGCTAAGCCACTCAATGAAGTCAATGAAAGGCTTGCAAATGTCATAAGTTGTCGGCGAGCGCCCTCCGGTGCTTATGCAGTCTCAAAACAACATTTTTTTATTGAACCCTGTTCGGTTGAAAGGATTAATGCAAAAATCGGGAGTAATGCAAGATAAAACATCTGGTTTTCAATAAGTCCAAAATTGACAATATTTCCCACTTTTAATGGCAGTAAATGAGCCCGACATGGGCTAAATTTGACACCGGCAGGGTGTACCTCTCCACCTCCCGTTTGCTAGACGGGACGGCATATTGAAAGTCGTCATGTTTTGACCATGTGATATTTTAGTCCTTCCTTGTGTTTTTTTTTTGTATGCTTTTTCCTTTGCTACCACACATGAAACACATGTAAAAATATCACAATCCTGAGAACATGTAATCCTGCCAAAGGGTTTTTTTTCCCTTCAACTGACCCTAATCCTCTTTTATAAATTCCTCAACACTGGAGCAAAAAATAACAAGAAAAGTCATATAAAAACGAACACATTTAAACGGATCACACATTTGACACGTTTCATTAAATCGCGGCTTTTTTGTATTCCCAAGTGTTGGTGTGCATTTCCTTGAAGGTCAGCATCCAGTGAGAAGCGCCCCCCCACCGGGAAGCCTAATTAGAGGGGCGGTGACGAATACCCGGGCTAAGCCGCCGCGTTGCTTCTCGCTCCTTCGCTCGCTCGGAGAAAATCGGCCAAGTGTTTCGTAAAAGGAGCGAGCTGATCGTTACCCAAAAGCGGGAGCGCTCTTCGCTTTCATGACCCTCTCTCCCCCCCGCCCGCCTCACCCCGCGGCTGCCAATCACAGAGGCACGGTCTCGAAGCCAGGAGACTATTGATTTTCCAGTTAGAGCCTAAGTAGTTTGTGCTATCGGGCTAACGGACAGGCCGCGCAGGTATGTCATTATCAATGAGCCCGAGGAACCCGCCACCCCCCCCAGCGCCCCAACACATCGGTCCCCCTCTTCCCCTTGCCGTTTGCTAAATGACAGCGCTTAGTCCATAAATCAATTGGCTGTACCCTGGAACTCCTCCTTATCCGCCACGTGTGCCAAGGTTAAAAGAAAAAAAAAACAGTGATTCCCATCAAAATATTGTCAAAGACCTTGTTGGGTCAACTCTACAAGCACCAGCGATACCGTATCACAAGCGCTATTGTCAAACTGCACTGCGTTTCCGCGACTAAAATGCGTGCAGCATGCGTCGACCGCCTAGCTACTGTTGGTTGCCGCGTATGACGCCCGGACGGTCGGAAATTGATCATCGATCGTGTGATCTCAATACCCAAAGATAATCGAGTTAGCGTCGTCGTCGCGATGCTTCTGAGAGGAACTTCAAAATAAAAGCAGTCCAAGCGTACCGAGGCCGTTCGTGTCATCGCTTACTTTTAGCGTTAGCAAAGTTTATTTTGAAGCAATGGCGGGCTTCCTTACAATGTTTGGCTTGACAGGCAGCGCATTTTCCCGTATATCTCTTCGCACTTTTAAAAATAAAACGGACGGATCTCGTCGCCGTTCGTTACAGCCATTCGAAATCGTTTTGAATGTTATCGCTTGTAACGCTTAAAACGATACAAAAAGCGAGTTTGTTTGACTGGCATGAGCATAAAAAATGATATATCGATTGGTAAAGTTTCATCCAATCATCTCTCGTCATTCAAATTCAGCGTATTTATTGTTTTATACACGCAAACGTGTGCTTGATTAAGACCGAGACATCCTCCTTATGCTTCACGCGTGCCATGAAAGTAAAAAAAATAAACAGATTACCATCTAATCGTATTCAAAGAGGCGGCTCCTTGACTCAACTCTGCAAGCAGCCAATTATATTCCGTCTTGTTTAAACGCCCCCTTTTTAGACTAAGCATAAAAGAAAAGCGCTCATTAAAGGTGCTAAACAATATTAGCAATCACGGACGCCTCGACTTTAAACGTTACGGTGAACCGTCGAACGGATTATCGGCGGTGAAAAGACCCGATCGGTCTATAACGCAAACGTCCAGTAACGCACTTGAATCCGAGTATCTTTCACGCGCACCTGCGCACCACTTAGGCGCAACCTATTTTTTCCTCCTACTTTGCGCTGGGAAGGTTCAAAAGGAGACTAATAAATCACCTAGCCGATGCTAAGCGTGTCGGACGTTCCGCGTACGAGACGATTGCGCGCTAAGGTCTTTTCTGGCGGCGGTCTCGCCACCTAATGATGACTAATGTCTCCCTTCTAGTCTTTCTTCACTAGTAAACAAGTTTGACTGGACTCGGCTCGGCAACCGCGCGCCGCAGTCTAACCGCCGAGCGCCGTGGCACAATGAGACGCGCCCCTCCCTCCCCGACCCCCCCTTCCGCGCACCTGAGCCGAGCCCTTCCATCACGCCTTGTCTCCGGGCTTGACTGGGACGGTCCCCCCCATCCCCACCCCTACTTTTGATTGATCCCCCTCGCGCCGTCATTTATTCCCTTCGGCTGCCCGTGTCAAAGGCGACACCGGCGCCTGATGGATAGGCCTGCTTTGGGATGCCGGTGCGCCTGGTAGGCCGCTGATATTACAATCGGCACCTGTGTACCTGCTGTTCGCTCGCTATTGGGCCGGGGTCGGCCAGGATCCCAAGATCGATCGTCCCGGCGCAGGCGGATTGTAAATGAACCTGAAAGCGTCCCCGAATATCTTCAGCGGGCTCATCGTTTCGTCCGCGTACTTAAACCTCGTGAATATAAGATATCTTTTTTAACGTTTTGTCTTTGGGTTTGTTTTGATGTGGGGAAACAAAAAACACAATGTCAAATCTCTCTCGCCATTGGGGGTAATGATCCGTGCAGTCCGCTTGAAATGGGGTTGTTACGGCACATTACGCACCCACCAAAGACTCGGCGGTAACAAACACAAACAGCAGTGATAACAGTATTGGAAATCATATTTTTTATAATATTTATGTTTTGGTCTCTACCGCCAATGAAACAAAAGAATTTTCTGATTGCTGGCATAGTTTTGACTGCCGCTTAGCGAAATGTTGCAAAAACCGCAGCGAAATCAGTGTCATAAATCCTATTGAAACGCATCACAAAAATTGTAATTAGAATGGTTGATTATGGTCCCAAATTTGGACTAGAATTATTTTTTGTACACGAAATCTCGCACATCCGGCTGCAATCACATAGAAATGTCAGAATCCTTGCATGTTGAAATTTTACGTTTTAGTCGTCTGTTATATCATAAAAGAATCAACTGAATCGCCATCATTTGTAACATAAAACCACAAGAGTTAAAGAATTAGTTAATTTTAGAATAAAACAATATTATCAACTCAAACTCGGGTTAGCCGAATTAGCGGCGTCGTTGCTATCGTTAGATGCGGGTGCTTTGCATTTATGTGGTAGGCCAAACTCAGCAAGCTCCTTATAGAGAATGTTTATCACTCTACTTTGATCAAAGGTGCATTTGGGGCGAAAGTATCATCTGAATTGCCATAATTCGTGACATAAAACCACAAGAGTTAAAGAATTAGTTAATTTTAGAATAAAACAATATTATCAACTCAAACTCGGGTTAGCCGAATCAGCGTCGTCGTTGCTATCGTTAGATGCGGGTGCTTTGCATTTATGTGGTAGGCCAAACTCGGCAAGCTCCTTGTAGAGAATGTATATCACTCTACTTTGCATTTGGGGCGTTTTTAAAAGGTAAAATTAGCAGACTCGTGTGTAACAAACACAAAAAACTGTGATAACAATTTTATGAACAATTAAAAAAAACATTTTTTGTTAAGCGTCAATTAAATTAAAGTATTCCCCCACTGATCATCACACCAAATATAATCATTTGTACAGAACTGTCTTGAAGGTCACATCAGCATCTCAGCTGGATGACACCAAAATCTCGACTCGCTTTTGAGTTCTGGTCCTGCTGCATGATGAAAGCGCACCAACTGATGTCCATCTGCAGAATTTTACGGTAGCCAGCAGAATTTATTGTTCGATTAAAAACAAGGGTCCAGGTCCTGAAGTAGCATAGCAGCCCCGGATCATTCCATGTGTTTCTGTCGGTTAGATGTTCTTTTTATGGAACGCTTGCTAGGATATTTCGTTGTTTTGCAAAACGGATGCTCCGCCGGGGATTCGACACCCTAACTTTAACCTTATCTTATATATCTATTATATACGTATAAATTGAAGTCCTATTCTTCGGCCGCTCTTTCAAAAGGCCGCTTTGGACGCCCGGCTTGAAATTCCCTGAGAGGGGTCTCCTTTTCACCCCGCACCCACTTAAGCCCACCACAATAGCGGGATTAGGAAAGAATTTACTCCGGCGCAGGCGGCTTTTGACGTCAAGCCGTCACTAAATAGCCGCAAAAATGTCAAATTGACGGCAGAGTGGGGCCGGCGCGATAGAAGGCGGTCAGCCATCTTAACCTGTCAGCTGTTTGTCATGCTGTCTTCTAAAGCTTGGCTCGAACCTGCGTTTTCGGAATAGCCAAGTAAAGCACATGGATGTGTCGGATCCGTTTTTTTTCCTTTTTTTTAAAAAATTTCATCGCTCTCGTTGGGAATTACGGTGCAACATCGCGGTTTGGCGTTCATTTACGATCGTAACTTTTTCGATTACGGGTTTGCCGTTTTTTCTTCTTTTTGAGTAAAAAAAAAAAGCAATTTATTCAAAATGAAAAGCTCTACGACATAGATTTTCATGTTTGATCATATCTATTGCAGCTTTTCTTTAGATTTTTCCTCTTTCCAAGTCAGACCAGACAAAAAATAATCTGAATTCATCATATTTTGTGACAAAAGAAACACGAAAATTAACATTGCACAAAAGCATAAAATGTTCAAACCCTACTTCTGAGATTTCCGGTATTTTCGGGAACGTAACCCGCACGATAATTGAAGGAACTCCGCATCGAAAAAAGTCGGAGGAATTGAATGATTAACGTAATTCTCCAAAGATGAAGAATTAAAGCGTATACTTCTTTTATTCAACATCAGCAGTCAAGGTGAATAATAGGAAAAACAACGCTTAAGAATAGAAAAAAAATGCTAGTCATAATGAATATTAATACAACGTAAATTTGAACTCTAAGTCCCAAGCGTTATCAAAAAAGGCAAGATTTAGCGTGCCTAGTAAATTTTTCATTTTCACTCATCTTTCAAGGCCCACAGAATGTTGTGTGCTATGTCTATGTAAACATGGGCGGTATCCTCTGAAAAATTGACTTCCATTCTTAAGTTCGAATTGATGTAGGTAATAGCTGTGTTGTAAGCGTGGAAACACTGCCATCCAATGGTCACAGTTATCACTACAGTGCTCAATTGGCTTAAAATTAAATAAACATTAGTCATTGGTGACTGTTACCCTGCAAAAAAACGTATTTGATGGTAATGTTATGATTGATTATTTTTATTACTATTTTAAAAGACCGTAGCACTGAAAGAGTTAAAAATATTTTCTTGTTTTTCTCGAGGCGACTGAATAATGGCTTTTCCGTTCGTTTCAATCGAGTACGTTTATTCGAGACACAAACGTAATCGCGGAGCAAATTCGACCAAAAAAAAACGGTTCTAAGGTCGGACGTCTATTTTTCAAGTCCGTTTTACGTCTGCTTTATTTCGCCAACGGCCGAATACATTTCAATGCGCGCTCGGTCTTTTCTTCTACCAATTAACCTCCAGACCGCCGCTCCATTTCCGTAAATCCACATTATTCTTCTTCTTTTTTTTTTTGTCGGCACTTCAAAAAGGCTAAGAAGGCGAGCAAAAGAAAGGGCAGCAGAAAAGGCTAACCTGTTAGCAAACAGTGAAAAGAGGCTTTAATCCCTAATAGGCTAAATTCAGACTAAGTGGCCTCTAAGACGCTTTCAAAGAGGACTTTTCAGACTCGGCGTTTGGGGACCTGAATGCTTTGGGGCCCCCCCCTTTTTTTTTGGGGGGGGGGGTGCTTCATAAGCTCAGAGTGACGCTGACTGCACGCTGGGCTTGTTTATTTTCCTTTCATTCTCCTCTTAAATCGCACTCGGCCGCAGCCTTTTCACTCGCGTTTATTTTTTCTTGCCCGCCGCTAGTTTGTTTGACTTCCCTCGAGGGGAAGGGATTTTTTTTTTTTTTTTTTTTTTTTCACGTGCGAGCGGTGATTACATCCTGAATTAGTCGCACGTCGTCGGGAAAAATCGTGTCCGTCAGTCATCCGTAAACAACGGAGGCCTTGACCGCGTTTGACGGCCGTGTCATAATTATCGGCATCAAAAACGGAAAGCGGAGTACAGTGGACCAACGCCGTACGAAATTAATCCCTTCCGGAGTTGTTATCGTAAGGCGAAATCGGCGTATGGCGGGCGAGAGAAACCTATGCTAATTAGCTAATCGAATATTACCCCTGGTAAAAACATCAACGTTGTATATACACATTAAAAATTAACAAAATGGTATTGTAAGTGCTACTTATATTTAATAAACATGTATACAATTATTTAACAAAATAAATAACATATATAAAGGAAAAATTGAGTTTTATTTACCTCTGAGTGACGTTGACTTGATCTACTTACGGCTATAATACCTAGCGAGGTTAGCATAGCCTAGCATAGCAAGTTGGAATTAAGCACCAAAATGCACAATCAATACGATATTGTAAACATATGTCAACGGGAGTATATCACTGAAAAAAGGTTCATTTGAAGTCATCAATTACTATTTCTATACTAATCCTATTAAAGGAAGGACATTTATAGACCCTTCTGCAGCTATACATGAAAAAAAATGTATAAATAAGAACCTAGGATTGGACGTTTGTAGTCTTAAAACGAAGAAAATTCAAGAAAAACGCAATTCAAAACGTGATTTTATTTTCTGCCACAAGGCGGCGCTAGCACTGCGATGAAAAATGAGTTTGTGGATGACTTTAGGAAAGGACTCTTATCAAATTTGTGAAATTTAGAGAAGTTTGGATGATGTGGATTGCGTTCCAACCGCTTCTAATGTTTCAGTGATTGTCTGACTTTGCGCTGCCGCATAGGCCACGCCCATTACAGGAAAACTGCAAATGTTAGGCGTCAGGCGTGAGCTGTTTCTCGAGGCTTTCCTGATAAATTTGATCTTAGATTAACAGGCTCAACAGAACACTCAAAATCGTGAAAAAAAAATGGCATTTTGTCTGCCACTAGGTGACGCTATAGGTAACGTGGAAATGTATTAGAGTCATGAGTCTTGATGTAACTGTAAAGTCTGGGATTTTTTTAAAAAACTTGTACAGCTGAGTTATGAAGCGTTTTGTCGTTTCCACACATACAAGATAGCATATGCCTACATGCAATTCAAACTAAAGAATGGAAGTCAATCTTTCATATGATACCGACCGTATTTACATAGATACAGCGCGCAATGTTTTGTCGGCCTCGAAAGATGAGTTTAAATGCTAAATCGACTAACCCTCAAGAGGTTTCCCCGTCCGATGAAATAGTTCACGTTCACGCGTTTACGCCGGACGCCGATTCGCCGAAAAATGGATCCCAAACGACGCAACGAATACCAGAAGTCCCACCGTGCGAAGATTGAGTCACGGTCCGCCGGCTCCAGCGCCGGAGACGCACCGGCTGCCGGATAAGCAGTGGAGTGTGAAAGTCCGGTCATGTGGCCGCAAGTTTTTGCCTCATTAGCCGCCATTGTTTTTGCGCCGGCACCTCCGCTCCTGGACGCCACCCTTGCGCGCCGGCAATCCGCATACCAGCCTCCGCCATTTTTTTTTTTTTTTTTTTTGCTCCCCCTCCTGCCTATCACTCAATCTCAAAAGCAAAATCCGTCTTAATTGGCTCCAGAGGGCCGGGGGAGGCCGACGAGGCTCCCGATTGGTCGGCGGCCTCAGACAGCCGGCGGAACCCCTCGTTAGAGAGTCGGGGGGTTGATGTGGGACCGGGGCCGCCTTTAGCTAGCTCGTTAGTCCGATGAACTCATTTGCTGACGGCTGGGCTGACAAGGCCCGCCCCCTTGCCGTGCGCGACCGGCGCTGAACCTTTTTCGGATCGTAATCGCTTTTTAGGACCGAAAATATCAGCGTTGCATTTGCGCTCAAATAACTGCTTTGCCTGGGTTTGCAAATATCAAATTGAGTTGGGATTTTTCTTTTTTTTTTTTTTTTTTTTTTACTACCCTCTACAGTGTTTAATAGCACGAAATATAAATAACGTTATGAAAAATAGCAATATAATAAAATAATGTAACATCTAAAAGTATAAAAAAAAAACTGTTGATTAAAAAAAAATAGCAAATGTAGTAAAATATGCAGAAGAGAACTCTTACCAGTTAAAATCAAATGTTAAAAATATAAGAAAATAGTATTAAATGATCCAATTTAAAAAAGCTAAATCTCCAGTCTCAAGGAAGCATATCTATTAAAATAAAAATAAATACAACATTTTGACCAAACAAACAGCAAAAATAAGAATTAAAAAATAAAATTCAAATCACAGCATACAATCTGTTAATATCATAAAGTAGTATGCAATAATCCAAATAAAAAAGTAAAATAAGATATCTAGTAATCACACAGAGTGAAACATAAAATAAAATACTTAGATATCTCCAAATTCTGAAGAAAATAAAGTCAACAGAGGAGAACAAGACAAATAAAAAAACATAAATTAAAATAAGAATCTAGTAAAATATAAATCAAAGAAAGAGAGCAGAGCCAAATTTATATTGTGAAATAAAGAAAAAGCAAAAAACAAAAACAAAAAAATCCACAACTAATAATAAATAAATAAATAAATATAAAAATAAAATGTTTAAAGAATCTTTTAATATAGTATGGAATGATGAAAACAAAGCTAAACTAAAAATAAGATCTCTAGTATACATATATATAAATAATTCAAAATAAAATAAATATAAGGTACAGTAAAACAAAAATATAAAATACAACAAAATAAAGCAGTATGAACTGACAAAAAACATCAATAAACTGAACAAAACAAAGTAAAAAAAAAAGCAAAATAAATAAAAAAAAAAGTCCTGGAAAAATCACTGTAAAAGTTGATTTAACTCCTATTAAAAAACCGCCCATACAATAAAAAAAAAAGTTGCAGTCACGCCATCAAACCCTCCAAAGTGCGTCCCAACAAGAAAAAAAAGGCTAGCACGTTAGCATCCCAATCACGTGAGCGCACGCGTCCCAATGCAAAGCGGGCGTCTTACTTGATTGAAAAGCAATTCGCCACCCTCAACGCCCGCATTTGTTGCCTTTTTTTTCCCCCCTCTATTCTTTTATGAATTTTGTCCTCTCTCTCCGTTGTGATTTTGATGGATCACCTCTCTTCCTCCCGCTCATTAATTTCCTCACCTTATCTCCCACACAGCACTTGATTCCACCCCAAAAAAAAGCTAATGGCAAATCCCTCATCCATTATCCTTTAACCGATGCAGCCGCGCGGAAACACTTAATAACGGCCAACAAATTGAACTTCAATCACCTCTTTTTTTTTTTTTTTTTCCCGAATCGACGCTCGGACTTCTTCCGCACTTTTACATATTTGCCCCCCCCCCCCCCCCCCCCCGACCAAATAGATGGCGGCGCTAACCGGCGTTGGCTTGGTCTTATCGGGCCCCAAACACGCTCCTGGCGCTAGTGTGCGTCTCATTTGTTTTCAAGTTCAATGCGGATGGTTGTTGCGCCTTTCTGCCAGTAGGGGGCCTGGCGGATTTTCCTCAGGGCGCGGAAAACATCGTTTTTTGATTTTCAGGATTATAAACCGCAGCGGCAAAAGTCGAGCGACGAAATCAAATTTTGTCACGGGTAAAAATGTCTGAATTTCAATTTATATCCGTCGTCGTAAGACATTACGTCACATGGCCGCCGTATGGCCACGCCGCGCCCCTTTTTCCTTCCTGAAATATAATTCGGCTGATTTGGATGTTTATCTTCTTATTGCTGCATTTTTATAGTACAAATGCAATTCACAAAAGTCAGTTGAATGAATAAACGTTGTTGTTGGATTCACTGCTTATCATGCTGGGATGCGTTTCTAGTAACCAATGAAAGCAGACCAAATTTGCATTGTACCTCTGATTGGCTGTCGGCCAGGAAATGCAAGATAGAAGTTTTTTTAATTCGCTAATTGAATTTGTTTTGTTTTTGTTAGTTCAACCTCAGCAATACTTTGTTTCACTTGTAGTGTGTGTGACATGAAATATTGTCAAATTTGGACAAATATGAATGAAACCATCTTCTATTGTTGTAGGGCAGGCAGTTATAAATGAGAACCGACATCCACCGTTTGAGAGTTATGTAAAGCGTGATAATGCCGTCCAGTGGACATGATTTCAAATTGCACTCTATTCCTGTATAAAACGTGATGGTGTATTGTGGTTATGGTTAAACCCCTTAGCTGGCTTTGTTTTCGTGTTACACTTATATTACTGTGTTGTGTTTCAATTGCAATGTAATTGCAGAACCACAGACATGGCGTTAACATTAAAAGTAAGTACTAAAAAAATGAAAAAAGAATTAGTATGCGTGCAGATCAAAGTAGACCAGCGCCTGAAGAGTGACGGACCAGAAAAAAAAATGTTGCCCACTTATATGATGACATAAATTTGAGCATTTTATATTTTTCTTCTCTTGTTGAAAACATTTCAACACGACGACAGGCATAAAAATAAGAAATGGAATCTGTCCCTTTGTCGCCGTTTTCCAAGCAAACGCCGCAACGAAAAGGCTTTAAGAAACATGATGCTAATGAAGCGGGTCATTTTTAATGCCGTGCGGGTTCTTGAATGCCTTGCCACCTTTCTGGCAAGATGCCGGCTTGGAAAATTGAAGAGCAAGGTGCTGGAGTGGAGGCTTTTTTTTTTTTTTTTTTTTCTTGATGTGTCCCTCTTCATTCTGCAGCCTTTTGGGCGTTTGACAGTGACAAACGACAGCGGCGCAGAAATGAGCAGCCGGCCGCGCAAACAGGTTGAAATAGGCGCGCAGACCTTAGCAATCAAGGGCCTTCCTTTGTTTTCTCGCCACGGCGTGACGCCTTCAAAATTGCTCCGCGACGAAACGTCAACCGAAACGCGGCGACGCTCGCTTTCGATCTTTGTTTCATTTTCTTTTTATGAAGCTCCTCATCAAGGTTCATAGTGAAAAGTCATTTTTTTGGCGGTTTTCTTTGGATTTGACTGAAAATCGTCTTTACTGTAAAAGATTTTCCACTGGATTGTTTTTGTAATTCATCAAATCTTTAAAGAATCCTTAAAAAATCTTTAAATTTGATGTATTTATTCTCAGATTGAAGTTGTAATCCGTTGTTTTCTTCTTTATTAGACAGTAGTAAGACTTAAAAACTTTAAAATCTCTAAGAGGTTCTAACCTGACATGTTTTGGCGTTTTTGCTTTCGCCTACAGAAATTTTAAGATTTTGAAGTTTTTTACTTTCGAATTTTAAAGTTTTTAAGTCTTACGACTGTCTAATAAAGAAGAAAACAACAACGGATTTCAAACTATAGACTACGGTCCTATAGTACACGCTAATTTAGAAAATACTAGAATTTGACCCTTAAATTAAGAGTACGTCTTATAAACAGGTGCGTCTCATATTTGAGGAATTACGGTATTTTGAACAAAGGATTTATCTACGATTTCTTAACGAAATGACATGGAAAACATTTTTGAAGAAGACTAATAATCCAAAACGGAGCCACATGATGCGATTGGACGAAAAATGGAACGTACCTACTTTCTAGCGTTAGAATTTTGCGGCGTAAATTGGTAAACATTTGTCCCCAACCAATTGTCCTCAAAATGAATCATTTCAAGTAGCTACATGTGTAGAATGCTTTTTTTTTTTAATCAATAACAACTTCTCCTCTTAAACATGCCGTCAGTGTGCGTCACGACACCCTGAGATACCGGTCTGCTATTGGTCGGCGTCACGGTGTCAAAATGGCGGCATTTTAAAGATTTGTTATCGTGCGAGTGCTTACGATATCGTATTTATCGTGCGTTTTATTGCTTAATTCAAAGTTGAAAGGGTTAGCCGTTGGTCCCAAGATTTTTAGTGATGTTAAAGGGTGAAACGAGATGATTAGCATGGAAACCAAGCTGGAGATAATCAAGAAAAATGAAGAAGGCTAGGCTAGGCTAGCTTACCCTAAAGGTAAATAAATCCTTTATATTTTAATTGTATACATGTATATTTTAATTGTATACATGTGTATTATATATAAGTAGCATTTACCACACTGTTTTGTTACCAATTTTTAATACGTATATACAATTTGGATGTTTTTTCCTGAGGTTTTCCACGCATTAGCTAATTAGCATGCGCCGGTTTCGCCTTACGATCCCAATCCCGGAACGAATGAATTTTATATGGCGGACGTCCACTGTATTGTAAAAATATTTAACTGCCATTGGGGGTATAATGTGGTGGAAGATTTAATCAAGACCTCGACGTATTTTTTTGTGCTTGTGAAAGACGAGCGATCCACTTCTAGCGTTTCAATTTATCACCGCATCCGCAATAATTCCCGCACGGAAAGTAACCTCCGCACCGAGTGCATTTATCCCGGATGCAGTCGCATCGCGGCGTCGCGGGCGCCGATAGTTTGTCAGGCCGCTTGTCACTTGCGCCGCTTTTTCATCTGCAAGGTAAAAAGACGAAGACGGCGGTGGTGGGGGAGGAGCGTTTGAGCGGACAGCGAGATTGCGTAAAATATATTTGTCGGCCTCCGCCATCCATCTGCGGAACTTCATCAGTTGTACGGTCGTTTTGACGCAGACGAGGAGTGACGCGATCCACTCGAGGGGTGAAAGATCGCTCACCTAGCGCTTGTTCATCCCGCGTCTGAAGATTTGATTTTAGAGCCGCTTCATGCGGTTACCGTAAAATGATTAAGCTCGCTTTTTCACTTGCTAGCCATGAGCTTTAAGGTGACAACTAAAGCTAGCGTAGAAGTCAATTTTGAACCATGATTTCTATAGATCAGACGAAAAGTCCAGGGGACTCACGATGTCTCACAAGCTTGAGTCCGCTACAATGAGACGAAATGTAAATTTGTTATACGGTGTCCCCTCGCCGTTTTGCGCTTCAGATTTTGCAGCTTTACGGTTTTTCTTTCCAAAAGAGCATCGCTTTACAACATTATCTACCCGATATTCTGCAATAACGTTCCTACGCTCAGTACTGAAGAGTATGAAGCAGTCTAACAGCCTGTTAATACTCGGCCTTGTTGATACATGTGGGGGCAGGAGTGGGTGTGAGCGGACTACACCGCTTGAGTCTGGCCTTTTAAGAAAAACAAGATTATGTCCAAAATAATAATCACGATTATTTTGGTGACCATTGAAATACTTGATACTTACAAATAATAATAATTCACTGAATTAAATAAAGTAAATTCACTTTTTTGCTCAGTACAAACCAATGGAAAAAATGAAGCCTAAGCCTACTTAGAACCAAGCACATTTTCGTGAAAATTTTCATCAATTAGCAGTCAAAATGTCATTTTCAAACTAAATGTATTCCAATTCTTTGCCAATTTTTCAAAATGGTGAGAAATTCAATGCTATTTCACACTGGTTAATAATATATTAGGGCAAGAAAAGCATAAGCTTTTGTAATGGAAACGTGTGGGAAACATTGCCCCCGGTGGTAGGATGACAAATTGCTTGATTTAACATGCAAGGTATGGCTTTTGAAACGTTAATATCGCCTAGGATCAGCTTAATTCATCGTGGCAGCCAATATTGTGATCGCGATTCAATTTCGATTAATCGTGCAGCCCTAAGGGAAGTGCTCGGATCTGCGGGGAGAGTTAACGGCCGCTCGCAACGCTCTGCTGCACTGTGTGTTGCAAAAGAAAACAAATTTTGTTTCAAGCAAATTACTGAAAAAGAAAGGCAGGCATTGTTTTATTAGAACACATTTCATCCACTTTATTTAATATAAGTACAATATAATTCCAACTTCTGGAATTCACTTATCGCAAGGGGGTTTTCCAATGGCTGTCAGCATGGCTGACTTGACCCTGCTGCTAATTCCAGCATTTAGCCGCGCTACTCCTCTACTTAGCGCCGCTTTGCTAACAAGGCCTTTCTGCTTCAAGGGTGTCTGCAACACTAAAAAAAAATGAAGAAAAAAAAAACCTAGCTGTCATGCGCTTCTTCCAGAAACGGCGTTATTATTCAGCGCACATATTCAAATGCGCGCTGAGGCGAGCTGGCTGTCGAGTTTAAAGGAGCTCATTAGAATGCCGGCCCGAGACGTAGGGGACCAGCTGAGGACAGTCGCCGCTCGGGCCTTCTCTCCCAGGAATTACGAGAGACTCACTTCAAAGTCTCTGGAGTTCAATTAAATGTGGATTAGTGGCCCGAGACGGCACGAGATGAAGCGGAAGCGGCAGCTATTCTCTTAGCGCCGTTAGCGATCTTCTCCGGACAAACGCAACGTTAGCGCGCATGCTAAAGTCATGTAACGACGGCAGGGTCACAATTCGTATTTCTTCCAAAAAGAAATTTTACTGTAAATTTACTGTTAAGATAAATATAAAACAAAGGATTACACGTTGTGTATTTGGAACAGTTTGAAACAAACAAAACAATGAAACAATCTTAGCGGAAAGCTAATTGCTAGCACAGGCAGTCATTAGCGGCTAGCACTGATGCAATTTACTGTTAAGATAAATCTAAAACATAGGATTACACGTTGTGTATTTGGAACAGTTTGAAACAAAAAAAAACAATGAAACAATCTTAGCGGAAAGCTAATTGCTAGCACAAGCAGTCATTAGCGCTAGCACTGATGCAATTTACTGTTAAGATAAATATAAAAAAAGGATTACACGTTTTGTATTTGGAACATTTTGAAACAAACAAAACAATGAAACAATCTTAGCGGAAAGCTAATTGCTAGCACAGGCAGTCATTAGCGGCTAGCACTGATGCAATTTACTGTTAAGATAAATATAAAACAAAGGATTACACCTTGTGTATTTGGAACAGTTTGAAACAAACAAAACAATGAAACAATCTTAGCGGAAAGCTAATTGCTAGTACAGGCAGTTATTAGCGGCTAGCACTGATGCAATTTACTGTTAAGATAAATCTAAAACATAGGATTACACGTTGTGTATTTGGAACAGTTTGAAACAAACAAAACACTGAAACAATCTTAGCGGAAAGCTAATTGCTAGCACAGGCAGTTATTAGCGGCTAGCGCTGATGCTGGCACACAAATGCGAGCCAAGAGTTTTAGTTCTTTGTTATTATACTGATGTAAATAAAAAGTAACAGGAAGGACGATATCAACGTTTGTTGCTTGCTAGCGTATTTTGCTTTCTTCAAGCTGTTTACAGAACTTTGGTTGGCTTAATTCCACCGCCGTCAAAAATGGCGTACGTAAGGTGTCCCCTTGTTCTCTCAAAAAGAAGATGGCTAGCCCCGCGATCCGACCGCAATAAGTCATCTTTCAGCGTGCTAAATAGCCGCCGTTTTAGCGCTAAAGGAATCTCTTTTTCATGAAGGCTGATCAATAAAAGACATTAATCGCGCTCCTCGGGCTGGAAGGTGAAAAATGAACTAGCGCGACCCTCGGGTTGCTCGAGCATGTTTTATAGTTCCTTTGTCGGTCCCATTTTGAGCTTATTCATTTCCAATGATGTATTTTTATGTATCATTTTAGGTGTTCTGTCCCAGATACTTCAAGGTTCAAAATAAAAGTTTGCTTTTGCATCACCGTTTGCTGTGTACATTTGTTAGAATTATAACACGCCACCAACGTGCCTAACGGGTCAACTTCGAAATTAACGCACCAAATAAGACATGAACCTCAACGCAAAAGCCTTATCGGATTTTTATTTTGAAGTTTTTGAAGTTAGCTTGACACTTCCGAGTCTTTGATAGCTGCTGATGCGAGGAAGACGTACGGTGCATTCAAAAGCAGCCGGACATTTAAATACATATAGAAAAAAAAGCCCTCGATGCATGAAACAACAACGAAGTGGAAATGATAATAATTATAATTATATTAATAAGAAAAAGAGGAAGAAGAGTTTGCAATGTCATATTATTGTTTAATATTAAACCCCGAGATAAATTTGTAAAAATATCAATAAAAAATGCTCCACAAAACGCCATTGAGTATATCAGTATAGAGGTTTTAGCCTGATATTTATTTATGTGTATATTTATTTACTCATTTACATTCAGGGTAAAGAAGGGTCATTAAATAATAGTCACTGACTTTGTTTATATATATATATATATATATATATATATATATATATATATATATATATATATTTGTATTAGCCTTGTATTTATTTGTATATATTATTTGTATATTTATTTTCTCACCTTTCGTTTCACGGTAAAGCAGGGTCTGAAAATAACGGTCTGAGTTAAACTGTACTTTACTTTTATTTATTTTTTTCAGATTTTAGCATACACGGAAGGTCTGCATGGCAAATGGCTGTTCACTGAGATCCGGGCCATCTTCTCCAGACGTTACCTCCTGCAGAACACCGCCCTGGAGATTTTCATGGCCAACAGAAGTAAGACTGCAGCGCCGCAATCAAATATATTTTCCTTCTATTTTGACGATATCAACTTTGTCCATTCAAATGGATCGAAATGCTAATCCACTGTCCTCAAATTAGCTAACGAGTATTTGTGAATTCTCTGTTTTATGTTTTATTTGACAGTAAAATTGTACCGCGAATAGGAATTGTTTGCTAGTTGCCTTACTGCAAAACAAAAACAGTTCAAGGTGATTTGTGGCGTCCACGAGTCAAGTTAGCGCCGTCATCATTCGAAAAGGAGAAACGTTAACTCCAGGAATATTCTATGCCGCAGCCGCCGTCATGTTCAACTTTCCCGATGCCGCCACCGCCAAGAAGGTGGTCCACAGTCTTCCCCGCGTGGGTCTGGGCACCAACTTTGGCCTCCCGCAAACCAGGTTTGAAAATGTGCTATGCTATGCTGATTAACAATCGTGATTAGCATTAGCGTGCTAGTGGTTACCGTTTAAGGTCAACAAACACGAACTACAATTTCGTTCACACATACATAATTAAACATGTAATAGTGCCCTTAAAGTCACTTCCGATGTTTAGTGGAGCTGGCTGTTAGCTACTGAGGTCAATAACTTCCTGTTTTTCTTCTTCTTCTTTGTTTTGACACGCGGATTGGGTTCGTTTCATGCTTGACTTCCGATTTTAAAATTTTAACGGCTATAGATTGTTTGCAGTGGTAGGTTATATTCTCGGAACAATACAGCCGTCGTGCATTTTGGGAATTCTTTCCTTTTTGGGGGGGGGAGCTCAATGTTTTAATATTATTTTTAAGGAAAGCAAGCTAACTACTAAATCAGTAAGTATTTTTAAGCACACAAATATCATCAACCTTTTGACCACTCGGTGGTGCGCAATAGAGCCGTATGTCAAGATGGTCTTGGGATACACCTTTTTTTTTTTTTTTAAATACTGCTGTGGTTTGCCTTTTCCACTTCCAAACTTGCAATTTTTTTTTTTTTTTTGGGGGGGGGGGCCTTAGCAACACTGCATTCGTAAAAAGCTCATGTAGAGAACGCTGGCTGGTCATTTTACTCAACTACATTGAAAGTCGACTTACCCGACTTGGTCAACTCCCCCCGCCACCCACCTTAATAATAATTCAGAAACGTTACACAAAATTGAACAAAATATCGTTTAAAACAACAAAACAAAACAAACAACCGCCGGAGGTCCCCTTCTCCCGTCGCAACGACCTCATAGCTATGCGAGGATGTGAGGGAAACGTAACGAAAACGTTTGCACTCGCAATTATTCAACGAATGAGAGCATGGCGCGATGATTGAGCGCGGTCATGGTAGTTGTGGCGGTAATGTGTCCAGGTGTGTGCGTGCGTGTTCAGGTCCATTAATCAGGTTAGTTTGCAGACGGAGCGGGGTCACTTTGCCTCATTGACCTCAGACAGCTCTCATTCCCAACAAAACACACTCCCAATGTTAGCTCCATGACGTTCTTCATCCGACCTTCTGTTTTCCACCGCAATCGAAGAATGTAAACATGTACGTACAGTATCTCCGACGGGGGTGAATAAGTAAGCCTTCCAAAAGATGATTGCTTGATTATAAGAAGGAACAAAAGGTCCGGCGGTGCAATTGGGTTCATATTTTCACTTTTAAGAACCCTAATGACAGTAATCACCGCCCTGACAGTGATTTATTTCGTCATTCCCCGTTGTTTTAATTGGATGGGGGGCTCATTTGTTTTTGTCTTGCCACATGAAGTACCGTGCACACAGTGAGTGTGTGTGCGTGCCCAATTTACCGCGTATTTGTCTTCTTAACTAGTGAAGCTCTGCGTATTTTTCACATGAAGGCAGTTGTGAAGGCCTGTGTGTGTGTGTTTTTTTTTTCCCCTTTTCAGTGTGTGTGTTCATAGAATACACATAGAATTAATTTGTATTATTTTAACTAGACTTGAAAATGAGCTAAATAGTGAAATTGAGATTGTGGGTGCTTTACAATGTTTCAAATAGGCACGAATTAAGTTTGGCATTTAAAGGTAAAGATAGTCCACTTATTTAGCCATATTTGGTCAATAATTACCATATTTTCCAGACTTTCGGCCGCACAAGCAAAAATGACACAGAAATGTGATTTTGTCACATATAAGCCGCACCGGATGATAAGACGCAGATTGTAACATCTGATATTTATGCAGAAATATGGTACGTTTTTTTCCTTTTTTTTTTGTAATTTACATTTTTTTCCAAACTGCTTGGTTACAGCATTATCATGCCTTCTACGCAGACTAAACATGCCTGCATTTTAGAAACATATACATATTTTCAACATAACACACTTGTATTGTTAGAGTACTGCACCAACACAACAGTGACACGCCTGCTTGGATTTACTAGTTGAGTGTCCCAATCAACGCTTAATAAAATCAATACTTTGATTGCGTCTTCTTCTGTCTTCCTGTGTTTACCGGGACACTGCCCTCTGGTGGCCAGTAAAAGTAACTGCAGATAAGCCACAGGGTTCAAAGCGAGAGAAAAAAGTCGCGGCTTATAGTATAAAATTTCTGGTAAGGGTTTTAGTACCAGCAAATTTTAGAAAACGCTTAAAAATATTTGAAAAAAAATGTAAGTAAGTATATAAAAATATATACGTATCTGGGATTGAACGTTCAAACTCTTAAAAGTGTCAAATTAGGTTTTAGGATCGAACAAGTTCAATTTCAGAGTTGTCGGTCATCAAATTGCGATTTGTTGACTCGCTACATATATGTTATCATTGCGTAGCTTGTTAGCATTCTCCAATCAAAGTCGTTTTTGCGGGTAGGAATTCACTGTTAGCATGTTAGCTTTTGGCACGCTAATTTTTTTGTTTGTTTTCCAATTACGCAATAAGCACCTATTGTTTTTAGGCGTATCTCCCTGGCCACACCAAAGCAGCTTTTCAAGGCCTCCAACATGACTCAACGTTGGCAACGTCGTGAGATCTCCAACTTCGAGTACCTCATTTTCCTCAACACCATCTCCGGTGGGGCGCCCGATCCAAGTTTTTTTTTTGTTTTTGTTTTTTTTCTTTTACATCCTCATCTGGCTGTCTTCCACCAGGCCGGACCTACAACGACCTGAACCAGTACCCCGTTTTCCCCTGGATCATCACCAACTACGAAGCGGAAACCCTGGACTTGACGCTGCCTAGCAACTTTCGAGATCTGTCCAAGGTAAGACTTTTGCACCTCTTTTTCCACGTTTTTTTCCCGCATTTTTAACCCTCACTTTAGGGACAATATGATCCGCAAATCCTATTTTAATTTCAGTTCTCACTTTCAATCTTCTCCTCCGTGGAGAGGTCTTTCTTCATCTTCTGCTTCAGCCGCATGATTTCCTTTCTGCGGCGTCATGAGGCCCAAATGGAACAAGTGTGTGGTACTAGATAGATGTGTAGGACTTGTGTTTTATTGGCGGCGCCGACGTACGTGCGGTATCGGCGTCCGATGGGCGGAGCGAGGCAGAGCGCGACGCGTGCAAAAGGCCAACCGAGCCCCCGTTCCTCAATCCAGCCCCCCGCCGCCAACGCGCCCGCTTCGCTCTGCTTGCTGCAGTTTTATTGTTTCATTTCGGATCTCATCCGGGAGTTCATTTCTGTTTTATTGCTGGCAACGTTGGCTTTATGCGATTGGTTCATTGAAAGAGACGTGAAAATACAACCGATCAAATTTAATGGGATTGGATCTGTAAACGCATCCATATTACTACATTCGTTATCTTTCTCATTCGACCATGAGATTTTCCGTGTTTTCCATTTGACCGTCTGGCCATTCATCAATGCAGCCATCCAGGGAAATGTATTCACCATCCATCCATCCATCCATAAAAGACTTTGCCATCCATCCATCTATTTTTAAGGATTTTGCCATCCATCCATCCATCCATCCATCCATCCATCATCTATTCTTAAGGATTTTACCATCCAGCCATTCATCCATCCATCCATACATCCATCCATCCATTCTTAAAGATTTTGCCATCCATCCATCCATCTATTCCTAAGGATTTTGCCATCCATCCATCCATCCATCATCCATCCATCCATCCATCCATCCATCCATCCATCCATCCATCCATCCATCCATCCATCCATAAAAGACTTTGCCATCCATCCATCTATTTTTAAGGATTTTGCCATCCATCCATTCATCATCTATTCTTAAGGATTTTCCCATCCATCCATCCATCCATCCATCCATAAAAGACTTTGCCATCCATCCATCCATCCGTCTATCTATTTTTAAGGATTTTGCCACCCATCCATCCATCATCCATCCATCCATCCATCCATCCATCCATTCATCATCTATTCTTAAGGATTTTGCCATCCATCCATCCATCCATCCATCCATCCATCTATTCATAGGGATTTTACCATCCATCCATCATTCTTAAAATTTTGCTATCCCTCCATCCATCCATCCATCCATCCATCCATCCATCTATCTATTCATAGGGATTTAACCATCATCCATCCGTTCTTAAAATTTTGCTATCCCTCCATCCATCCATCCATCCATCCTTAAGGACTTTGCCATCCATAATTCAATTTTCAACGTTACATTAATAACATTAACAATTAACATTAATAATAAATATAGTGTTTATATTGCTGCATTGAATATAATTGTTTTTCATTTCACACTAAATCCCACTGCACCATCGTACTCCTACTTCGAATTAGGTGCTGCAAAAAAAAAAACAACAAAAAAAAACCTGTTAGCCACCGAAGACTGAAGACCAGGCTGAGAGGGTCGGTTACTTTTCAGCAGTTCCCCTCGCCTCGGCATCTTTGTCGGGGTCTTCACGCGTCACGTCGCCGGCGGTCCTGTCGGCAAAACGAAGGGTGTGACAGGCGCTCCCGCCGTGACATTGAGAAGCCAAAGTGGCGTGAACGCGCGCTTGGACGCGTCACGCGCTGTCATCGTCTGCCGCCGCAAAAGAGGCCACACGCAATTTATGTTCCCCCCGCCGTGACCCCGGGGGGCTTTCTTATCATAAACTCTAACCTCCGGCTGACATCCGACGCTGACCCCCCCCCTCCCTCGTCCGAGATAACGTCGTAGTCTCGATAAGCGCTGACTTTACTTTTTTGCGGTGGCTACAGTATGTAGCAGAAGATGCTCGGCCTCGTGCTAGAACGGACTCTTCGTAGCCGCTTAGGCTAATGGCGTATTGATTTTGAACCATGCGTGGCCCATATGTTTATCCCCCGGGCGCCCCCCCCCCCACAACCATTTTCACTCTTGCGATAGCTGCAATATACAGGCGCACAACGATAGTCCTTGAAATATAGTACGTGGAAGTTTTTACCATTTTTTTTTAATTTACATTTTTTTCCAAACTGCTTGGTTACAGCGTTATCATGCCTTCTACACAGACTAAACATGCCTGCATTTCAGAAACATATACATATTTTCAACATAACACACTTGTATTGTTAGAGTACTGCACCAACACATCAGTAACATGCCTGCTTGCATTTACTAGTCGAGTGTCCCAATCAATGCTTAATAATATCAATACTTTGATTGCGTCTTCTTCTGTCTTCCTTTGTTTACTGGGAGATTGCCCTCTGGTGGCCAGTAAAGGTAACTGCAGATAAGCCACAGGGTTCAAAGCGAGAGAAAAAAGTCGCGGCTTATGTATAAAATTTCTGGTAAGGGTTTTAGTACCAGCCAATTTTAGACGAAGCTTGAAAATATTTGAAAAAATGTATGTAAATAAGTATATCAAAATATATACGTATCTGGGATTGAACATTTGAACTTGTGGCTTACTTGCGATGCCCAAATTATCGACCGGCTATTTCCGGTCATCGCTCACGATCAACACAAAAACTCTAAAACTCTAACTCTAAAACTCTCGGAGACGCGCCCCCAAAGGTGTGAAACGCTTGGATTTGTCCATAATGATGTCGTACATATTTTGGGGGGTACATTTGGTAACAAAGAGAACTGGAAAGATAGAAACAATTAGTGCACTGATCTCTACCGCCATCTACTGTCTTGAGATGAAACACAAGTCATTCAAGACAGCGGTCAAAAATAGTTTGACCGCCGCTCGATGGAATTTTGTAAAAATCGCAGGAAAATCAATGCAATAAATCCTATTTAAACGCATCTCAAAAATTGTAATATAATGGTCCAAAATTTGGACAATGGTTATTTTTTGTCGACAAAATCTGTCACGTCCAGCTGAAATCGCATAGAAATGTCCGAATCGTTGCATTTTGACATTTGACATGTTGTAATCATCTGCTGGAAATTTCAGCTCCCTACTGTTTTTTTCCCCATTGATTCTTTGAAGATGTAACAAAAAAAATCATATTTTTTTCCATCATTTGTAAACAATGCCATAACAGTTGAGAAAATTAAAGGCTTTTTATTTCGCCTTACGGTATGGAAAATACGATCATCCCATTTTTGGGAATATTCTGACGTACTTTTTATGTACAATAAAATTCAAAGCAATTCGCAGGCTGCGAAAATTGCCACTGCGCCGACCCTCCGGGGTATCGTTTCTTCCTTCTAATTACTCCAACTAATTCTTTGCGGATTATTCCGAGAGCAATTTACAGATGTTTATCTCATTACGGCCGCCGCGTGTTAGCATCCTCTGGCTAACCCTCCGCTCTAATTAGGACTCGGCGATCGGCTCGTTTATCTGAAGCTCTCGTCTGGATCCCGCTGACATATTGGGCCAATTTGTAGGAGGCGCTGTCTGCCTCTTGCAAAGCACCTAGCTGCTGTATCTACAGTAACCCCCCGCCCGCCCCACCTCCCCCCCCCCCCCGCCATAATTTACGGCATTAACGACATGGGGTCGGCCGGCGCGCGTGCACTCGCGCAATGTCACCGCGGCGCTTTCACTATTTCTTATTTTATATGCCTCCTTCAAGCCTTTTCTTTTTTTAATGAGTCGGCCGTTATTAGGGTTATAAATCAGAGCAATGGCCGTGATGTATAATTCACCATGTGTACTCACCCCTCACCCCGGCGGACCCCCACCCCCGAGGAAGCCACAGTGTATCACTGTCAACCCGGAGCGGAACAGCGCTGCGCTGCCACTCCGTAAATCCACACAATACACACGCTCGCTCGGGTATTTTTTTTTTTTTTGCTAGCGCTATCTGTTGTTGCCGATTAGCTGAAGGAGGGGAACGAAACGATTCTGACATTTCCATGTGATCGCAGATGGGCGTGCCAGATTTTGTGTACAAAAATGATTATTGTCCAAATTTTGGACCATAGAAAACATTATAATTGCAATTTTTGAGATGGGTTTTAATAAGATTTATGACATTGATTTTCCCGCGATTTTTGCGACATTCCATTGAGCGGCGGTCAAACTATGTCAGCAAACAGAAAATTCTTTGTTGACTTGTGTTTCACCTCAAGACAGTAGGTGGCGGTAGAGACCAGTTAATCGCTATTTCTTAGTGTGTCATCATCGTGTCACAGGCTACAAAGACAGACCGTAGCATTTTAAAATATTTTGTCCATATATTTAACCTACATGTGTATTTTTTTCAAGGAAAAATAGAACAAGCTAGTAAAAAAATATACAGTATTGCATTTAGCGAATATTGATTTTAAACCGTCGAATTTTTAATATATTTAATCAGAATTAATTAAAGGGATAGTTTGTACGATTTAGAGCGTTTTTCATCACGGACAGCAGGGGGTGCTGCAGATGCTGCATTTACCGTCGTGCATAACTATAACAAACATGGCCGCCTCCTGAGAAGTGCCACCCCTCATGTATTATAATTTACTGATAACTAACACATACTATTGGTCTTTAAGAACACTTTTTTTTTTTTAATTTACAATCATTTAATTTATTCCTTTTTAATGAAAAACTGCCTAAATTTTACACACTGTCCCTTTAACAACAAATAGAGCAAGCTTGTAAAAAATAAAGTATTATAAAGTATAATAATGAAGTAGTAAGTATTTAAAGTATTTATCATTTTCTCTAATATTATTTTAGCTTTTTTTCAAGGAAAAATTGAACACGTTAGTCGTAAATATAGCTTTGAGTTCGGAATGTTGATTTTCTTTATTTTTTAGTATTTTCTCTCAGCATTTTGTTTTTCAAGGGAAAATGGAACAAGGTAATAAAAAAACAGAGTGTTGCATTTCGAGCGCTGATTCGATTCATTTCTTTTTTTCCGATCCGGAACGACCGAGCACACACACGCATGGCCGCCATCAGGCAGAAGCCTGGTTCCCCCGCGCGCGCCGTTTCACCGAAGATCGCGGCACAGACGCCGCGCACGCCCCATTACACCCACGGCCAACAGTAGCCCAAGCGCAAATCAATACTCCGGGTCGGGCGCGCGTCCGCCTGTGACAAGCGCGGCCTATGATATGAAAGAGACGCCATTGATCGGCGCCCCGCTCGGCCCTCATCCTCAAAAGGCCATCATTCCATTAGCATTGATCCGCTACGTTTGTGCGTATGTGATGGATTAAGGGTCGGGGGCTTAGAAAATGAGGCGCGGCCGGCAGAGGACTAATAAAAATCGAAGCGTCCTGAAAGTGATTTCTATAAATGGGGATTTAAATAACAGGCACCAGACAAAGGGCTGCTGCTTTATTTTCAGACTGATGGCAAATTAATACAACGTAATCCTTTTTTTTTTTCTCACAACATTATACAGGATTATTCGAGTGCTTATTATTGAGTTATTCGTGCTAACGCTGAAATCCCTCCGCAGCCCATCGGCGCTCTGAACCCCAAGCGGGCCGCCTTTTTCTCCGACCGCTTCGAGTCGTGGGATGACGACCAGGTGCCAAAATTCCACTACGGGACGCACTACTCCACCTCCAGCTTCACCCTCATGTGGCTACTGCGCATGGTAAGGACTTTATTATGCCCTTTAACCCCTGCGAGTCCGGGGATTTTTCACTAACCTGGCCTTATTTTATCCAACTTAATTTGAAAGGGTCATAACATTGTCAAATATAAATATATATACAATATACAATATATATACAAGCCCTATCCACACATATGTATATTTACTTCAGTATTCAGCATTTAGTTCTTGGATCGAAGTCTTTTGTAAACCTCAAGTCCCACAATGCATAGCTTTGCATTATGGGAGTCAAGCTAAGCCACTCAATTAAGTAATTGAAAGGCTTGGAAAACATATATGCTAGCGCCCCCCGGTGGTTTTTGGGTTTCAATACAAAATGTCGATTGCAACCTAGCGAGTTGCTGTTTAAAGGATTCATGCAAAAATTGAGGAAAATGCATGATAAAACCGGGTTTTTAGTATGTCCAAAATTGACAATATTTCCAATTTTTAATGGCAGTAAATGAGTCCGACATGGGCTAAATTGGATATCTGCTAAGTGTACCTCTCAACCTCCCGTTTGCAAACATTTAGAAGGGACGGCATGTTGAAAGTCCACGTTTTGACAATCAATGCAATATTTTAAAACTTGTACAATAATTGTAAAAAAAAAAAAACACAGCTACTTCACAGAATTCACTTATCGCTGATTTTTTTAATGATAAACGAAGGACCACTAGACTGAAAGAATTAAAAAATGTGCATTTAAGCAAGCCACATTACTTTGCCAAAGGTTTACTAGCTTAATTCTAATAGTTAAACAAAATACAAAACAAAGAAAATTACTTATTGTGCATTAAACCAAACCACAATACTTTACACCATGAATGTCTGCTAGCTTAATGCTAATACTGTCAAACTAAATATAAAACAAAAAGAATGACAAACTGTTCATTTACTCAAACCACGTTGTCCGATGGTCTGCTAGCTTAATGCTAATTCTGTCAAACAAAGTAAAAGACAAACTATTACAATTGTGCCTTTAACCAAACTATAATACTTTGAGGTTCTGCTAGCTTAATGTTAACATATATTGAAACGAATTAGCAAATCCGCTAGCTTCAATTTCACGATCATTATGAACCTACAAACAACTTTTAGAAGGACATGAATTAGCTGGCTGTCTGATGGTCTGCTAGCTTAATGCTAATACTGTCAAACAAAGTAACAAGACAACAACAGACAACAACAGACAAATAATTACAAATTGTGCCTTTAACCAAACTACATCACTTTGAGGCTCTGCTAGCTTAACGGTAACACATAATGAAACGGATTAGGAAATCTGCTAGCTTCAATGTCACGGTAATTATGAACCTACAAACAACTTTTAGAAGGACATGTATTGGCTGGCTGTCCGATGGTCTGCTAGCTTAATGCTAACAGTGTCAAACAAAGTAAAAGACAAATAATTACAAATTGTGCCTTTAACCAAACTACAATACTTTGAGGCTCTGCTAGCTTAACGCTAACACATAATAGCAAATCTGCTAGCTTCAATTTCACGGTAATTATGAACCTACAAACAACTTTTAGAAGGACAAGAATGGACCTGAGATGGTATTGTATATTTATGTAATATACCTTTCGCATTCTCATTGCTTTTAATACGTTAAGGCCTCAAAGGGCAACGCGCCGCAATCAAATATGGCTTCTGCTTGAAATTACTTTTTAAGAGACTCGGTGCACACCGCAATATTGTCTCTGTTGAGTGGATGCCATCAATCTGGCCATACTGCCCTCCGGGGATGGGGAGGTTACTAAGTTTTTTTTTTTTTTTCCCCTCCCCCTTTGTATGTTATTGCGCCACTAGCTCACCATTGTCAGCGAGTCCCAGTAGAGCTGCAGCATTGATCCACGAGCATCATTAGCGGGTTTACGCTAAGACCGCTTTACCGCTCGAGCCTCATGTTAAGACTCTCCAATGCCCATAAAAGTCCCTCACGTCAGCCTCTTATATATTGGAGAAATTATTTGTTAGCATAGCGGCGAGCGGCCGGCGTCTTACGGTACGCGGCGGGCGTTTGACCTGGACTTCGGGGCCGGCGAGACCGCCATTGATCCGTCTTAACAAGATTATACATGATTAGAAATGCATCGGTTGCAGAGCGTTATTGGATTTAGGAGCTCACTGGGAATAGCGTTTTTTTTTTTTTTTTTTTCTCTTTCGACCGCAATGTTTGTTACAAGCGTAAACGCATTTACGAGGGCGCCGAACGACTCGTCGTATTTGTAAAATCGCTGTTATGTCACTATTTGACATTGCGACAGGCGGTAAGGATACAAGATGATATCATTGTAACGGCGGGCGTTTGTTTTTTGTGGTACCAAACGCGTCCTATAGATGTCGCCCTATCACCCGATTGCTCGAACGTCATCGATTCAAGTACGCGGCTTGTTACGTCGTCGAATTAAGCATTATTTATTTATTTTCACAAACCACATAAGGACGAAAGCCCTGCACGCGTCTCCGGAACCTCAGGTTCTAGATCTAGGCCGGATCTAGAATGACTGCCAACCTTATAGCATTTTTTGACATTTGATTTTATAAAGCAACTGCTCTGAGTTCTGATCCAATCGTTTTTGTTTTTTTTTGCTGTATTCACCAGGAGCCTTTTACCACGTTCTTCCTAAACTTCCAAGGGGGCAAGTTTGACCACGCCGATCGCACGTTCTCGTCGGTGGCCCGTGCCTGGAGAAACTGCCAGAGAGACACATCAGATGTAAAGGTAAAGAACAAACAAACACTGTATAATTGGAGACATTTTTTTTCAAACTCCACCCTGGCCTGGAGTTTGACATCTGTGGCCGAGGGTTGCACCCCTTAGCTGGCTGTTTTGTTTTCGTGTTACACTTATATTACTGCGTTGTCTTTCACTTGTCGTGTAACTGTAGAACCACAGACATTGTGTTAACTTTAAATATGAGTACAAAAACAGAAAAATGACTTAGCATGAGTTCAAACAGAAGTAGACCAGCGCCTGACGAATGACGGACCAGGAAAAAAAAAGGGTCGAATTTCACCCTCTAGTAGGACTGATGTTTACAATTTTGCCTGGCTCGAAAATAATGATGGAATGACGAATGTGGGACCAGCAAAAACTAAATAAATATGAGGACCCCTTTTCATGTCGGAGCGGTGGGAGGTTGCACCGCATGGCGCGAACAAGCCCGTGAAATATTCCTGCAGACAAGGAAGAGCGGCAATGGAAAAGAGGAATAGCCATGGCCAGTCACTAGCAATTACTGTCCCGTGGCAATGAAAGCTTCCCGGTCTCGTGATCAAAGCCGAAGACTAATCCTCATCTGTCTCCCATTCAGCCGGGCTATAACCTGGACTTCAATCTTCCCCGTGGGCCCCCCCCCCCTCCTAAAAAAAAAGAAAAAAAAACAACCCGGGTCACCCTCGCACACTTTTAAGCGCTCCCCTAAAACATTTACAGTCCGACGTGGGATGTCAAAGCAACGTTTCCAGCTCAGGGTCTCTTGGCACCGGGTCACCGAATTTGGGGGCTTTTGACGCTTGATTGCGCTCCAGTACCCACCCCCCCACCCCCCCCCCCCCTTCGCCCCGGCGATAAAACACGCGGATCGCGTTACAGCGTAGTTGGCCGCCGCTTGATTGCCAAAGCGGACATTTTGCTCTCCGATCGCAGCATCTGGACCGCATCCCGACAATGGCGTATCAGCCAATCGCAATCCGCTATTTATTTTTTTCTTTTTTTTTTTTTTTCACGTGAACCCCAAATAAATATTCTTTTTCCAAAAGAAAAACTGCCCAGTATTCTCTATACAATCAAAATGTTTTATTTTTGGTCATAGGAAACCGCTTTGTGTGTATCAGAAACGATAACAAGACATAACTGAAGAATGGAAGTCAATTTTTCACGTGTCAGCTCCCATATTTACATAGACATAACCCACAATATTGTTTTGGCCTTGCGTGAAAATGCTAAATATTGCGTCCCTCTGGAGGTTTCACTGTCTGATAACGCTCGGCACGGAAAGCGTTGAGGTCACCTCAAAACAAGGAACCCCGGACCCCCCCCCCCCCCCCCCCCCCCCCCGAAAAAATTTTCAATACACGTCCGTCGACTTTTTCTGCTCGGACGCACACATTGACTCGGGACGCAAAAGAGGAATTAGTAAAGAGACGTTTCAATTTAGCGCGCTAAGTATACCATTTAGCTTTAGCATCGGAGCCATTCATGGAAGTCCTCTCTCTCCTCGCCCGAGGGTAAAAAGCCCCAGTGTGTTATTTCTTCTTTTAAAAAAAAAGAGAGAGCGAGAGAGAGAAAAAGGGTGATAATAGGATACAACACCCAGATTGAATGTGTCTCTAGTCCGGGTGACGCTAGCATGACCCCCCAATCCCTTGACCCCTAGCCTCAGCCTAGAGGCATCAGAGGAGTCTACAGAGGTTATAGGTAGCAACAGTGGAAGTGTAACTGTGAGGGAGGGGGTGAGTGGCGGGGGGGGTTGGGGCAGTGACCCGTGACGGGACAGGATTTGGGATCAGAGGGGCTGGCCTCTGACCAGGCCCAGGAAAGGGGCCAACGCGCATTTTGCTGCTCTCTGTGTATTTTGACGATAGTGCCCCCCCCCCCCCAGCAACCAGCCGGGGGTCTCGTTAAGAGGGGGGCCTGTGTTTTTTTTTGTTTTCTTCGCAGTGAGGATATTTAAGTGGCGTGTTGTTTTTCGAGCCCTCGCGTTTGCTTGCTCATTTGATCAGCTCTTTGCACGACATCCACATTTGTTTGTGTTGCTTGCAAATCTTGTTGGCCTCTTTATACACAGTCAGAAGCCCCCCACCCCCCCACCCCCCAGGTTAGGCAAGGGGTTAAAATTGACCCCCTTTTTAAAAAATATTTATTTATATATATTTTTTCAAAAGTTAACTCTCACCTTGTGTGCATTCACTACCAAGATTTTTCTCTACCGCCAATTACATTTTTGATCCTTTAAATGAGTGCTTTCCGACATTTTTTTTCAGCGATGAAATAAGTTTTCAACCAAGTATCCCTTAATCAGTGCAAAGCATTTTTAGGTTTAAAAAAAAACTAACAAAAAAAAAGACTTAAAACATGTCATCAGTGTCTGATTTATAACAGTTTAGAACCTTTCAAACTTTATTTGTATTAGTTCACCAAAAATAATCAAGATGAAGTTTTCTCTTTTGGATCATAGAACAGATCTGTTTAAAAAAAAAAAAAAACTTAATTATTAAAAAAAATATTTGTCCACAAAAAATAATCAACATAAAATGTGAGCCCTGTTCTCAAAAATAATTTATAAATAATTATTTGTCCACACAAAAATATTAAACTGTCCTCTTTTGGGATTACTGCCGAGATCTGTTTACAAATATAAACCATAAACTTTTAATTAAAGATAAATATTAGTCCACAAAAAATAATCAACATGAATTGTCAGACCTGCTCTAAAAAAATAATTATCAATAAATACTTGCGCACAGAAAAACATTAAATATAAATCATCCTCTTTTGGGATTGCACGAGAGATCTGTTCACAAAAATAAATCATTAAAATAATTATTAATATTTAACCACAAAAAAATATTCAACCTAAAGTGTGTCTGACCTGTTCTCAAAACTAAATTACAAATAATTATTTGTTCACAGAAAAATACGAAAATGACCTTTTGGGATTATAGTAGAGATCTATTTCCCCCCCAAAAAAATCATTAACTTAATTATTGATAAATATTTGTCTGTTCACAAAAATAAGTCATTAACAATTATTATTTTTAACCACAAAAATATTCAACGTAAAGTGTCTGACCTGTTCTCTAAAAAAATAAATTATAAATAATTATTTATCCACAGAAAAATACAAAAATGACCTCTTTTGGGATAACAGTGAAGCTCTGTTTACAAAAAAAAAACAAAAAAACATCAAAACATCATTCCAAAATAAGTCATTAACTTAACTAATCAAATTTAACCACAAAAAAAAATTCAACATAAAGCGTCAGACCTGTTTGCAAAAGAAATAACTATGAATAAACATTTGTCCGCAGAAAAAAATTGCACTTAAGCGGAGCTGTCATTCCGCAGCGCGCAAGCTAGCATCGCTAAATCAAAGCCAAACGCAATATGGTTTCACGTCCAGCGCGTACTTCTGCATAAGCTCCGCCTTAATCGTCCCTCGCTGTTTACACTTCGGGGCCAAGCAATGAGGCATCGTGCTTGGTCGCCGCCTTTTAATTGGAGAAGCATGCCCGCTAACAATAACATTCGCCGGCAAGCCCGAGGGCGGCTTTGTCTGCTCTCCTTTACGCTCATTACGCTACAAGTTCCGCTTTGTTAGCGTCGGGGAAGGCCTCGCGTCTTGCCGTCATAACCCCGTTGCGTCTCGCCCTTCTACATGCGGACAATGTCTCGTTTGTTTGAATAAAGCCGTCGTGGATGGCAAAGGGATCGGATGTGCGGTCCCGTCCGCTTGCTGACTGTGGGAAGGGAATACCGGTACAAAATCGGGGCGCAAATCACATTTGGGAGATGTTTATCGTCAGGAGACCTACATAAAAGTCTTAGGGACCCTTATCCGGAACGGTGGTTCTCCAATTTTTTTCAGTGATGCCCTGTAAAATATCTTTGCAGCCAAGTACCCCTTAACCCAATTCTTGGGTAAAAAAAAAAAAATATATATATATATATATATATATATATATATATATATATATATATATATATATATATATATATATATATATATATATATATATATATATATTTATAAAAACTAAAAGAATTAAAATGCACCATCAGTGTCGGAATGATTAAACATTAGACCCTTTCAAACTTTATGTATTGGACCACAAAAACAAAAAAACCTTAAGTGTCCTCTTTTGGATCATATATGTTATAAAAAAGTTATTAATAAATATTTTCCCACAAAAAAAAATCAGTATAAAGTATCAGACCTGTTCTTAAAAAAAAAAAAAAAAAAAAAAGAAAGCATCCTGTTTCCGGGTTACAGTAAAGATCTGTTCACAAAAATAAAGCATTAACTTAATTATTAATACATATTTGTCCACAAAAAAATAATGGACATAAAGCTTAAGACCTGTTCTCAAAAAGAAGTAACTATAAATAAATGTGTGTCCATAGAAATATATGAAACATAAAGCGTCCTGTTTTGGGGTAACAGTAAAGATCTGTTCACAAAAATAAAGCATTAACTTAATTATTAATAAATATTTGTCCACAAAAAAATAAGACATAAAGCTTCAGACCTGTTCTCAAAAAGAAGTAACTATAAATAAATGTGTGTCCATAGAAATATATGAAACATAAAGCGTCCTGTTTTGGGGTAACATTAAAGATATGTTCACAAAAATAAAGCATTAACTTAATTATTAATAAATATTTGTCCACAAAAAAATAATGGACATCCAGCTTTAGACTGTTCTCAAAAAAAAATAACAATAAATAAATGTTTGTCCATAGAAATATATGAAACATAAATCGTCCTGTTTGGGGATAACAGTAACTATCTGTTCACAAAAATAAAGCATTAACTTAATTATTAATAAATATTTGTCCACAAAAAAATAAGACATAAAGCTTCAGACCTGTTCTCAAAAAGAAGTAACTATAAATAAATGTGTGTCCATAGAAATATATGAAACATAAAGCGTCCTGTTTTGGGATAACACTAGAGCTCTGTTCACAACAATAAATCATAAAATGAATTATTAATAATAATTTGTCGCCCAAAAATCATAAAAAAAGGCAGGATGTCCGCCATCTGGGTTTGACTCCAGAACATCATTGTTTTGTTACCACTGCAGGAGCTGATCCCGGAGTTCTACTACCTCCCTGAGATGTTTGTCAACTCCAACTCGTACAACCTGGGAGTGATGGAAGACGGGACGGCGGTGTCGGACGTGGAGCTGCCCCCTTGGGCCAAGACCCCCGAGGAATTTGTGCGAATCAATCGGCAGGTAAGCCCCGCGGCGGCTTCCGTGGAACGGGATCTCAACGGGGAACTCGTGGTTGGCTCGGTTCTCGTCGGCCGTCTGCTTGCAGGCCTTTCGACCTTTTCTGCGGCTGCTGGGCTTCGCTAACCAGCCGGTTAATATGACCGGACCCTGATCATTAATCATGCCTTGTAATTTTTTTTTTTTCTGCAGAGGGGTGGGTAGGGGTAGGGGGGCGGGGATGTCCATCTGCATGCTTTCGTTTTGTGTTTTTCCGGGCCTCAAAGCTCGAACGTGCTTAAAATCAAATTATTATCGCAGTACAAGGTCAAGTCATTTTGGAACTAAGCCCTTGTGGCATTATGTTACAAATTATGGAAGTTCCTTTGATTGTTTGTGTGATATCACCAATAGGGAATAAAACAGGTAGGGAGCTGAAATTTCCAGCAGATGATTAAAATGATTAAAATGCAAGATGGACGAAAAATAACCGTTGTCCAAATTTTGGACCGTACAAAACCAATATAATTACAATTTTGGAGATGCATTTAAATAGAATTTATTGCATTGATTTTCCAGGAATTTTTACAAAATTCAATTGAGCAGTGGTCAAACTATGTCAGCAAAGAGAAAAAATTTTGTTGTTTCACCTCAAGACAGTAGGTGGAGGTAGAGACCAGTTAATGGCTATGTCTTAAAGTGTCATCATCACATCACAGGCTACAAAGACGATTTTTGCAACATTTTTTATTTTTTTTTTTCCAGGCAATTTGATGCACTTTTTTCAGTTTTAGACGAAGCTATAACCCTTATAACCACTGTAAAAATAGTTAAGTTGCTGAAAGTTGATTAATATTGCATTTAAATAGGATTTATTGCATTGATTTTCCTGCAATTTTTACAAAATTCCATTGAGCAGTGGTCAAACTATGTCAGCAAAGAGAAAAAATTTTGTTGTTTCACCTCAAGACAGTAGGTGGCGGTAGAGACCGGTTAATGGCTATGTCTTAAAGTGTCATCATCACATCACAGGCTACAAAGACGAGTTTTGCAAAATTTTTTTGTTATTTTTTTTTCCAGGCAATTTGATGCACTTTTTTCAGTTTTAGACTAAGCTATAACATTTATAACCACTGTAAAAATAGTTAACAGTTGCTGAAAATTGATTAATATTGCATTTAAATAGGATTTATTGCATTGATTTTCCAGGAATTTTTACAAAATTCAATTGAGCAGTGGTCAAACTACGTCAGCAAAGAGAAAACATTTTGTTGTTTCACCTCAAGACAGTAGGTGGCGGTAGAGACCAGTTAATGGCTATGTCTTAAAGTTTCATCATCATATACAGGATACAGGATACAGATTTAGGTATACGGTACTTACACAATTTTTATCGATAGTAATCTTATTTGGGGGGGGGGGGGGGGTCTTTCCTGGGGGGGTCTTGGCAAAATATATTATATATATATATATATATTCCAAGATGGCTGCATTTTACGTGGTTGCTTTCTCATGAGTGTATAGAGGCTTACCAAATTCGAAGCCTCCTTCAAATGCGGCCAAATGTTTTTTTGTTTTTTTTTCCAATTTTCTTATTCGCAACGCCACACCTACTTTTCTCCCGACCCCGTGGCGAAACACGTTTGCAAACGGCAGCGCGAAGCGAGGACCGAAACAGCGGGTCTTTTATCGGTCGACTTGTAAAAACCCTGAGCCTGGTGGCGTATTGAGACGGGCCCTTAAAGGAGGATGGCCTGGCTTCGATCCAGAAAAAGGGCAACCCAAAGGGTGCCAAAGGATAAGGTGGCCGTACGGACCGGTGGGCGGACAGGCCGGCCCCGGTGACAGATCGCTGGCATTTGAGGGTGTCAGCTGGCACGGTCGCCAGAGGGATGAGCGCGGCGCTGAGCGTAGACGGAAGAGCGAAGGACTTAATGGGCTCCTCGGCTCACTCTGGCTGCCGGGCGCACTAATGGCCTCGCCGCAACAAGGATTCAGTCGCGCACGCACACACTCCGACCCGCTGTCTCCACTCGCGGTTATGAGCCCGAGATGATTAACAGCTAATTAAGGTCCAATCTGGAGAGGCCATTAAAAGCCTCTCAGAGTAAAGGATTGAACGCGTCGTCGCCGGCGTGTTTTTGGAGCCGCCGCCGCTTCTCGCCGGGCAATAAAAGTAATCCAGCGTAAGTTATGACTGCCGCAACAGATACGCTGCGCGCGAGCCTTGTTATTTTTCTGTTTTGGAAACACACTGCAGCGGGGAGCCTTTGTTGCCCCGACGACACGGAAAACGCCAGCGACGTGCTAACGGTTGGCGTTGATCGTTTGAACGCAAATGGGGAATGGCTCAATTCTTTACATTCTCTTTTAATAACAATTTATTTTAATTATTAAATTATCATTGTTATTATATTGTAGAATGATGCATTATTTATAATATTATATAATTAAATTATTTTAAAATTCTTATTTTATATAATTAAATTATGTTTGGATTATTATTATATAATTATTAAATTATTTTTAAACTATTAATATTTATGACATTTAGTTGGGTTTTTTTTAGGTTTTTTTTTAATTTAGTTGGGCTGGGAAAAACTCCAAAATAAAAGTGTAGCAAGGCATTAATGGCCATATATTATTTGGAAAACCAAGTTTTATTTTGAAGTTGGCCTTCTCGCAGCATTTGCTGCATGTTTTTCTGCCATGCAGAGCAGTAACAGTTGTTGCTGCAATTGGCTTGACAAAAAAAAAAAAAAAAAATGCTTTGAACACTCTTTTGAACTGAGGTACTTGAAGTACTCATACTTGTTTCAGCCCTAATTTAAAGTATATTTTCCTGAAATATTGTAAATGTTGTATATATTGTAATATTGTATGTTATTTTTACCGGATTTTGGCATGAATACGATTTTGTCTATATATTTCAATTTTAGAGGGCTAATTTGCTTCATTAGAAAAACAAAGAAAAAATTCCCAGGAGGTTCTTAGGCTGTAACGTTAGTAATAATATTTCGACCAACTTCAAAGGAAATAAGTGATAGGATTATACTGTATTTATTGTGTATTATTTGATGCATAATAATCCAAACAATTCTCCCCCCAAAAAAGATTTTCCATTCCTGTCCAAATCAGTAAAATTTTACACATCCGTAGTTCATATTTGCTTACCAGCAGACATGTTGCGCTCGTCATGGTGCTGACAGACCAACAAAACCACAAGCGCACACACACATACACACACACTGTACATATACATGAGGGTATTGCTTTATAAGTCGCACGCTTTGCAAACGGCGAATTGTGAATTTTTGCCGGCGTCGAGGGGGTCAAGATACGTGAGCGACGCTTCCGACTCTCGCTAAGGAGCTTTCCCACATGCTCAAGCCTCATCTGTACACACCACAACACGGCCTTGTCAGTTACACTCAAGACTTTCCCAACGGATACGTAGTCCACTTCATGGTCATAAAACCGTCATTGAAGTACCTGTCAAGTGGAAATATATGCCTTGTACATTTGATACAGCGCAGACCAGCGGAATTGAAACGATTCCAAAAGTCGCTCTGTAAAAAGAGGCTTTCGTAAATGGTGGGGAATCGAGTCGTCTCCGGCCACATCCTACCAAACGGTTCGCCGTCAATCAAATCCCACGTGTCGAAGATATTCGCGGAAATATTTCCGTGCGGCGATTCGCTCGCACGACCGGTGTGCATTCGGTTCTTAATGGCATCATGTGCGGATGCTTAGTGCCTTGACTTGCAAGTCTTATTTCTGTAAAGTGGACCCCCGTGTTACAGCGTCCCTAGCTTACATTTTTTTCATCTTGCGATGTGGAATGCTGAGTTTTTTCGTCCCTGCTTTACGGTATTTTCCCGGTTTGGCGAGAAAAACAACTGTCATGACCCTAGCGGCTTGGCTGTATTTGTGTTGTTTTGTCTCCATCTGCAGACGTTTTTAGGCAACTGCACTTATTTTCTTTTGCGGTCTAACGACCTCCATGCAACGTGTCACTACGATGATGGTTTGCTATCGGTCGGCCTCGCTCGTTTCAAAATGGCGGAACGGTAAAGCTTTGTTCTATTGTGAGTGGTTAGAAAAGCGCATTTTACTGGAAAGGGTTTGCCGTGGGTCCCAAGATTGCTAGTTGATGTTAAAGGGAAGTAAGATGATTTATATGGAAACCAAGCAGGAGATAATCAAGAAATACGAAGCTAGCATAGCCCAGGCTAACCTGACTAGGGAATATGGGCATAACAAGCGCCACTCAAAGGTAAATAAATCTAAATTTTTTATTTGTGATATTTTCTGATTGTATACATGTATATTAAATATACATAGCACTTACTATACTATTTTGGTCCCAATTTTTAATATGTACGTACAATTTCTATGTTCTTACCTGGGGTTCTAAACGTATTAGCTATTCAACGTAGGTTTGGATTGCCCGCCATACGGAACGGATTCATCTCGTAACACGGGGGCCCACTGTATTTGGTAAACTATAACAATAGATTTCCCCTTGTTTTTTGTCGTCTTCTTTTCACCAACGCGAGCGACCTCACAGATCTGCTTGGTTTACGTTTGAAGACGTCGTTACTCGTAAGCTAGCTTTCGTTAGCTATGCGTCATGTATGATCTGATCTACTTTATGACACAGAACGGCAAAATTGCTTCCCACACTTTCTGGAGCGCTCGAAGCGGCGGGCATCCATAATGAAGCGTCATGTGACATCTGTTTACATTCCCGTTTTATCCAAGCTTGCGCATAAATGTCATTCCCAGCAGCTACGCACGTGCGAGCCGAGGTAAACCACCGCAAGACGTACTCGCGCGCTGACTGACCGAGTGTCAGGAGGCCTCCCCGTTAGCTCCGCGCTAATCTCGCTAGCGCCCTTCACCGCCGCACGATGGGAACGGGGCGGCGCGGCGAGGCGCCCGCGGAGATCTGGATAATGTCAGACGGTGCTCGCCGGAGGAGGATGGCCCTTTGGCAGGGGAGGACATGTTTACCGCCTTTTACGAGCGCCCCCCTCCCGCTATTTCGCTCGTCGTTTTCGATGACATCACGGCGGGAGAGCCTGAGAAATGCGCTGATCTACTGCCGCTGACATGCCGGCTCGCTAATGTTGTCCTTCTCTTCAATCCTCCCGGATAAGCTCCTTTCTTCTTCTCAGACGTCTTCGTCCTTATCTGTCTGTCTCTTCAACGGACAAGTCGTGTCGGTCCATTTGGCTTCTGTTGAACTTTTTAGCGAGCCAGAAGCGTTCAAGACATAAGCTTAGCCGGAGCCGGAATGTTTAGCGATAGTTAGGAGAATTATCGTTTTTGATTCCAATAAGAACCACATTTAGCTTAAGGCTAAAGATGGGACGAGATCTCGTATCTCGCAAGTTTAAAATGGCACAAAGTTACTGCAGCACAAGATATGTTTTTGGTTTTTTTTGAGGGAGGGGTGGCAGGAGAATGCACTACATGACAGTAAAATAAGCCGCTAAATGTTGTGAAAAGGCCGAGATCTCGTACGAGGAGATCTCGCAAGTTTAAAAAGCCGCAAAATTTCTGCAGTGCAAGATCTGAATTTTGTTTTTGTTTGTTTTGATTTGGGGGGGGTAGGAGAATGCACGACATGACAGTAAAATAAGCCGCTAAATGTTGTGAAAAGGCCGAGATCTCGTACGAGGAGATCTCGCAAGTTTAAAAAGCCGCAAAATTTCTGCGGTGCAAGATCTGAATTTTGTTTTTGTTTGTTTTGATGGGGGGGGGGGCAGGAGAATGCACTACGTGACAGTAAAATACACCGCTAAATATTGCGAAAAGGCCGAGATCTCGTACGAGAGGATCTCGTAAGTTTAAAAAGCCGCAAAATTTCTGCAGTGCAAGATCTGAATTTTTTTTTGGGGGGGGGGGGGGTAGAATACGCAGGATAATGCGAAGCATGATAGTAAAATACACCACCAAATGTTGTGAAAAGGCCAGCAAACACTTCAAAATACACCCTAGCCCTCATATTAAATATCGTACGTTTTCATTTTGAAATTCTTCGCAGCGACAATGACGTCTCTTCCTACTTAGTGCACAAGCGCTTCCTCCACGAGTGAGTCGCGACTCCCGATGTAAGCAATGCCACATTGTTCCGTCATTACATTCAATTGCCCTTTCGGGGCACAAAAAATAAAAAAATAAAAAATGCTGACATTTCAGCTCATTTTAATGGACTACAATACTTTGATGCTGACATCCTGGCATGGTTGCTGTTGCTACTGATCACTTTTGAACAAACCGGGCTGAGTCTAATGTGTGAAAATTTGATGAGAGAGCTGTCTAAAATCTCGCTTTAATGTTAAGCAAATTAAAAAAAAATGTCCATTGCCGAATTGGAAATGTGTTGTTATTGATAACAATAAAACATGAATGGCTATTGAGTATCCAAATATGAATTGTCAATACGCTTGTGTGCTTATTTAATTCAGTATGAAAATGTTTTCATCGCTGATAGCGTTTCTCAATTTTTGTTTGGAGAACCCTCGAGCTAGCCTTGGCCACGCCTCCCCAAGATCTTGTAAAGTGCCCCGTTCTTTTACATTACAGATGTACAGGATTAACATGGGCATTTACCTCGTCAAACTCCAAAATGAAACCAAACCAAGACGTGCGGTCGGCGCCATTAGTTTCGCCCATTTACTCCCCAATCAGTGTTGTTTACTTGCTTGTCCCGCGCCGTAAATTGGACCACTTAGCCGCCCCCGGCCTGACGTGACGTGTTTGTTTTGAAGAGATACCGGCCCCGATCGCCGCTCGTTCCGCGAGAGTCTTCTCTTGGGGTAGATCGAGACGCTGAAAGATCGGGTTTCGGGTTTCGGGGCGCCGACGAGCGCCGCCGTTGACCCACGGCCGCAACTCTCGCGGCTGTGACCCGGCTAATTAGCGGAGCGGCTCGGAAGGTGGAGGACGGGGGTCCGAGGCACACACGCATCTGCGAAAAAAGGAAACTGCTGGTTCCCCTTCCTTACGTCACCCCCCCAATCCGTGTCAAGGCGGGCCCCTCGGCGCGGGCTCCCCGGATGACAGTCGGCTTCTCATTTACAGCGAGTTAATAAGGCCTTTAATCAGGGCGCTTGTCAACCTTGGGAACGGGGCGAGTCCAAGGGAGTTGATCTCGAGGATCGGATGACTGCAAGGGGCGAGAAGGCGGGGGTGAAAAAAATCAAAAAGTCAAAAGGGGGCAGTTGTAGTCAATGACGAGACGTTATGGATTCCTATGGAGATTTTACTCATTTGAATTTACCAACAGTGAACACTTACACGCTGCATATGCGGGTCCACGTTTGCAAAAAATACATCGGTAAAAATCACACCTTTCATCGAAATATTTTCTGCAAAAATTTTGCTTAGTACCTTCATTTCTGAAATATGACACACTTATTTTCCCAAAACTAAGTATTGCTGCGTCCTATAAACGGTAACTTAAAAATGCGATTTTGAGAAAGATTGATCCACATAATTCCAGTTTTGACGCACAGATGTGCATTTTTATATCGGTTGTATTCTCACAATAATCACCGTATTTCGATGAGTTAGAAGTCGGACGTCGGTTGGCTGTTAACGGTTGTTACGGCATTATTTTCGAGAAAAGAAGCCAGCAGACTGAACCAACGTCCGAGTCCATCCTTCACACAAAGTAATTTTTGTGTGAATTATTATTTTTTTTTTTAAATGGAGAGGATCATGTAAAGATTGTGACATCTCTGATTCAATTAAGTGTGCGCCAATTGGAGAACGTGAAAAGGTATTTATTAATTGCGGTCTTTTGGCATATACTACACACAATAATAAACTGATAGAATATGGATGGTGCACAACTTCATGGCAAAAAGAACTGGAGCTGTGTCGCGAGGAAAGGGAAAAACACTGGCGATGTTACCCTGGCGAAGCGTTCACTGACTGCTCACAATGTGGGACATCTGAAACACACCTGCAACAAATGTGCACTGTAACTTTTGGATATGAACACAAGAAAATATGAAGACTCTAGGAAGATCAGGTTTATTCTGTTTTGCTATCGTTTTTACATGGTTGCTAAACTCTTGGTTCGCTTCAATGGACGGTATTATTGAAAATACCAGAATTTGACCCTAAACTATACACAGGTGCGTCCTATGTTTGGGGAATCATGATAATTTGTTCATAATTGACACATAATATTCCCTATTCATGACTTTTGTAAGGATGTGGCCTGATTTGAAGCTCCTCCTCTTATTTTAACATAGTTCTTTCCCAAAGAGATTTAAACTGAGTATCTTCTTCAAAAACACAACGTAAAAAAGATATTTTCTGTTTACGTTTGCATGCAAATGAGCGCATGGACTTGTTAGCGTTTGGCTTTCCGTGAACGTCTTAAAAAGATTTTTAGAGCTGAAACTCTTCTGACTCATGGAAATCCCTCTCACTGTGTGTTCATAGAGCCATCAAAGACCTGTTGGTGGCCTTTCAGTCTTCGCATAAGGAAAATAAGGATCACAGTCATGGCCTAAAAGTTTCATACCAAAAAAAAAACAAGTTCTTAGGTGACGTTTTCGAGATGATGATCAAGAAAAACTAAGTGTCAGCCAGCTGCTTAAATGTTCACTTAGTATCTTGGCATCTACGGAAGGATAAAGTGTCTTTAGAAAATATCCAAATACGGTGCCTGTAAAGTGTCGGCTTTTGACAGCAACTCAGTCAAAGTGTCCATCTGCGGACGTCTCTGGGGATTTTTCAGGGGGGAGAGGTTTTTTTTTTTGGTCCGGCGACATGCTTTATGTTTCAAAGGGGAAAATAAGTCAAGTAATCTGACACAGTCTGGGCATGGTGGTTATTTTTTGGTGTATTTTCGTTGGCATTTGGAAGACGGCTCTGCTCAACTGGAAGGAAAAAAACAGAGTACGGATTTTGGAAAAGACATGTCTTACTGCTATAGAGAGGGTCCTCAATAGGCGGCGCTTGGACCTATGTGGATCCCAAATCCTTTGCGTATTTTGACCAAAGATGAATAAAGTGATTTTTTGTTTGTTTGTTTGTTTTTAGCAGCTTGTTCCAATGTTAAGGACTAACACAATGTTACAGTGGACTTCCGTTGTTACGAAGTGGAATACGAAGTTTCTCATCCCCTTGTTACAGCTTTTTCCCCGCCTTACAGCATCAACAACTATTACAAATTTCAATTTGGCGTGCGTATGGCTCTGCGATTCGCACCACGTCACCAATACGTCACTATATGCGTCACTGAATACGTCGCTAAGATGCTGGTCCGCTATTGGTCGGTGTCGCGGCGTCCCGAAGATGCTGGTCCGCTATTGGTCGGCGTCACGGTGTCACTGAAATGGCGATTATGCTAAGGAAGGTGGGAAGTAAGAAGATAAGTACTCTGGAAATTAAACTGGAGATAATCAAGAAATACGGAGGCTCGGCTAGGCTAGGCTAGCCTAGCTTAGCTAGGGAATGTAATTTTTTTTTCCATTATACTTTTTTCATCGATACCTTATTTAATTATATACATGTATATTATACATGTGTACAAGTAATACTATACTATTTTAAATATGTAAATACAATTTTACTGTTTTTACCTGGGGTTTTGCACGCATTAGCGACTTAGCATAGGTTTGTATCACCCGCCATACGACGATTTCGGCTCTCAACTTTGGAACCGATTAACGTCGTATGGCGGGGGTCCACTGTACATTGACGTTTCAGTTTGTTATTGTTTGTGAGACTAATCGCGCTACCGATGACAAATGCGAATCCCAGCCGTGCATTTTGTCAAATATGAAACAATAGTAACGTGGGATTGCGGTGACTTCTAACAGCCCCCATCATAATTTACATAAAGGCTTCTAAATTATTCATTAATTATCTCAGAGGCCCCTCTGGATGAGGGTGGCACACAAACCGGATACTAATTGGTCCATCAATAATCCCGCTTGGCTTTTTTTCGATCCTACCTCAGGAGTTTGCTATCTGGCCCAAACCTTCTGCTGCTTCCACACCAACCTGGCACACCGTCAAAACTGAACATACTTTGTCGCGCGACATTTGGGGTTTCGCAAGTCTTGCTTTTGTTCGGAACTTTGAGAAGCACGAGTTAATAAATAAATACAATAGATAATAAATCCCAAGGACATTTGTAAGACACTTTTTTTGCTACCGATTATCGTCACCTGTTCCAGTTCCGGGATTTCCATGCCACCCTGTCAGTGTTTTTACGAGTCCTTTTTTACGAGTCCTTCCTTAACGAGACATTCAATCCCAGATACTTAAGTATTAAATCGGTACTTAAGTACATTTAATTTCCAAATACTTAAGTATTAAATCGATACTTAAGTATTAGATCGATACTTAAGTACATTTAATTTCCAAATGCTTAAGTATTAAACCGATACTTAAGTATCTGGGATTGAATGCTTGGACTCTTAAAAAACGTGAAAATGCGTCCATGGCATCGAATGAGTCAAGTACAAAAGTGAAATTAATTGATCACTATTGGTAATTAACTACTATAGTATTCATGACTTTTTGATTAAGTGCTGAAGTAATCAATTACATTAGGTATGGTACTTTCTGAAGTACTTTAGTTAATCAATTACTTTAATACTCAATTATCGCTCACTTTAGGGAATAAGACTTGTGCAGTAATTTGACCTTCGTTTAGGTCATTTCCTTGCAGTATTTTAGCCAAAGGACGGCACAGCTGATTGTGTGATAACGATGTTGAACTTTGACATGTCGTCACCATCTGGGTAAAATTTCAGCTCCCTCCTGTCTCCTTTCAATGCCTTTCCTTCGACGTAAAGATCAAAAAGTCGGAAAAATACCGGAAAGGGCTTCAGCATTTCCGTGTAGGAAAAAGAAGTTCCTTTTGAAACAGCTCTTGAAAACGATTTCAAAAATGGCGTTCAAAAATGGCGTACCGTTCCGTGCCCGAGTTCCTGTTTTCTCCCCGCGGTTTCTTATGTGATTGCGAGCAAGTAATTAAGAGATCGGGGACGAATTAGCGGCGGAACGAGCTGTCAGAAAGTCGCATTTAAGTGAGGGATGCGCCAGGGCTCGCGCCGTAAAAATTTAAATGATATAAATTGCCGTTTAAGTGCAGCGCCGGCTAATGTTTCGGCGCAAATTAATGTGACACAAGGCAGCAATGACAATCAAAGGCTGCCTCATTCTAATTTGGTCCTGCTTAGAGGCGCTTTTGTGGCACCGACAGCTTTACACAAATTAACACAATTGCCTTCTTTTTACGAGGACCGCCATAAATGTTTTTTCCCCTCCTTGGCTGGCTAATGAGGAGGCAAAGCGGCGAGCGTCTCGCTGTTGGGCGCCGCGCTCGGTAGAGGGGAGAACAAAGACGGACAATTCTGCCAACGTCTCCCTAATGGACGACAAGAGTTGTTTTAATGGCCGGATGCCCCCCCTGTGATCAGATATGGACGCGTCGAGTTCTTTTTTGGGGAGGGGGGATACACTGGCGGGTGGCGCGGCAGGAACGGTGAGCCGGCGTTCTCCGGCGACGTTTTCGGGAATTACCGCTTCTCGCTGATGACGCGATGAACAACGATGGCGCACAGCTGTCACGTCGTCATCTCGTGTCATCAATATGTATAATCCATTCCGAGGTTGGGATCGTAAGGTGAAATCGTTGTATGGCGGCTATGCTAAGTAGCTAATGAATGCAAAAAAACAGGTAAAAGTATCGTAGTTTTATATACGTATTAAAAGTATGTAACAAAATAGTGTAGAAAGTACCGTATTTTCCGCACTATAGGGCGCACCTAAAAGCCTTATTTTTTTAAAAAAAAGCTGATGGTGCGCCTTATAATTAGGTGCGCCTTATATATGGATCAATATTAGGATTGGTAGATGGGTAATGAAGTGATAAAGTAAGCTTTAGCGGTTTCTTTTGCGTGTTTACAGTTGAACAAGGTTGCTCATATTGACATTGACTTATTATGCTATTGAGAATTTAGAGTTATTGAGTTATTACTTTGAGTATTACTATATTGTGATTGAAAAAGTCGTAAAAAATGTCATTAATTGAGGGTGCGCCTTATAATCCGGTGCGCCTTATATATGGAAAAATGTTTTCAAATGTCATTAATTGAGGGTGCGCCTTATAGTGCGGAAAATACGGTACTACTTATGTATGATTTACATGTACATAATTAAATACCATCATAAATAAAAAATCTCTGATGGAAAAATGCAATTTTATTTAGCTTTGGAGTGACGTGACTTGAGCTTTGTGTTTCTTGATTATCTCTATAATAATCATCTTCTTACTTCTCACTTTAACATCACTAGCAATCCCATGGCTAACCAAAAAAAGTTTGAATTAAGCACTAAAATGCACAATAAATGCGTTATTGTAAGTATTCACACAAGATCAAGTCTTGAGCATATCGGCATCTTTATAACACCGTGACGACGACCAATAGCAGACTAGCATCTTTGTGACGCTGTGACTCCAACCAATAGCAGACCAGCATCTTAGTGACGTATGAGCGTAGCGTGACTGAGCGAAAAATCTTCGAATTCCACTTTGTAACATGAAAAAAAGGTAAACTAGGCAAGAGATACCAAGATGGATATCTCTGTCCAAATTTTTCGTCAAGAACTGGTATAAAACGTATATTCGCATTGCGTACGTTAACACCAACACAATCATTTCATCGGAAAGCATTCGGCTAGCATTTGAAAAAAATGAACTCAAAACAATTATTTGCTCCTTTAAAACAGGACCGAATCCAGGTGACTCGCGACATTAGCAATGTTAGCCCAAAGGTGTTTTGATGTCAGTTTCCAACCTTAGAACCTTCATGTAAATTTTTTGAGATTTTTTTGTTTCTATGACGCTCGTAAAAATCCCAAAACGTTACCTTACAGGCCCTGGAGAGCGAGTTTGTGTCGTGCCAGCTCCACCAGTGGATCGATCTGATTTTTGGCTACAAGCAGCAGGGGCCCGAAGCCACCAGAGCCCTCAACGTCTTCTACTATCTCACCTACGAAGGCGCCGTCAACCTCAGCTCCATCACTGACCCTATGCTCAGAGAGGTAAGACGTACATTAGTATCCCTTTAAACCCTGGAAAACCCAAACGTACTGGCTATGTAGATTTTGTTAGTTTTGTTTGGATTTTAAATATTTGTTTTGGATGAAAAGAAAAAAAAAACATCCTACCTAACTAAAATCTAATCAGTGAACTCCTAATTGAATCAGATGGAGACATTATCGCCTTTACATCATCTCCGTTTTAGGAATATTCCTGTGAGAACAAGGATGGACTCGGACATTGGTTCAGTCAGCTTGCTTCTTTTATTGAAAATAATGCTGTAACATCCTCAACTAGCACGAGCTGCTGTACTGCAGAGATCTTGTCACAAAAATAAATCATTAACTTCATTATTAATATTTGCCCCCACCCCCCCAAAGAAAATGAACAAAAAGTGTCAGACCTGATCTAAATACGATTTAATTTTCAATAAATGTTTGTTCACAGAAAAATATTCAACTTAAAGTGTCCTCTTTTGGGATCATAGTAGAGATATGGTCGCAAAAATAAAGAATGAACTTGACAGGTAACGAGAGGTGGCACATGACAAATTGGGTCAAACCATTCGATTATGGGGGGGGGATCTGTCTTTTTACAACACTAAATTTGACTAACCTACTTAACCTTTCATTTGTTTTATGAACTAATATTTTCCTGAAACAATTCAATCATTATTTTTAAAGCATCTGTGCACGTTTGTTTGTTTGATTTAAAATGGTATCAAAAAAAACAAGCTCATTTCTAAGTTACATTTTATAGAAAGCACCCAAACTTTTGCCCTTCATTTTGTTGAAAATCATATTAGGGGAATTACGGTATTTGTTTTGTTTGACAAAGGCTTTAAGTTACATTACGTGCGCGCCGACTCAGCAAAAAACGCGCGTACGCATTAGGCCGAATGGATGTATAATGTGATTATTATAAAAGCAGGCGTCCCTTCGCCCCGCCCCTTCTTCATGGAGATGCCATTAGTTGGGAAATGGCTCCCGCGTATGAACGATGCGCCGTATGGCCGAGCCGAGCGCTCCGCTCCCGACTTCTTGGGCCCAAAGCGACGCGCAGCCAACGCCGCAAAGAAAAACGCAGCCGCGCAAACGACTTCCTGACAAGTTCACCAATCTGATGTGAAGTTAAAAAAAAAAAAGAAGAAGAAAAGAGCCAGCTTGTTGGCCGCGTTCCCATCGGCTTTTGCTCAGTTTTTGGGCCCGTCGTATTGGAATCATTATCAGCTTATAGTTGACAAAAATAAATAAATAAATGGCCTGTGCGTGGTTTTACTTTAAGAATGAGGTCCAAGGTTAGGGTTTTATTTGGATTATGTCCAAATTAAACATAACTTTAGATGTCAACATGGACTAAAAAATTGGATTTTTGCTTTCATTTTAATGAACGTATCAACTCATTGACTGCCATTGACGGTTCTAGACGTCAAAGATCCATTTTTACTGGGATGACATGAAATGAGTACATGATACTACTTGTACTTATACTACACACTTAAATCATTCAGTGCCAGTGACTGCGATAGACGTTAAAAATCAGTTTTTACCTTGCTGGCAGTGAATGAAGGACATTCAAAAGTGTGACGCCAGGACGTCCATAAAGGCAAAAAAAGGCACTTAAAATTTACAGTTTTTCAAATATTAGGGTACAGTATGATCTCAAAACAGTTTTCTGTGGAAATCAATAAATACATAAATAAATGATTATGTAAAAATAAAGTACTTGGGGTTGAATATCTAAAATTCCTAAAAAGATACTTGAAAATACGTCTTTGGGATTGAATGACTAAATATAAACATAATTTTAAACAAGACCAATACGTGATATATTGGAAAATGAACGTTGTATTGCAATATGCGTATTGCATCACTTCGTATTGCAATAATATAGCGATATTATCACTATCCCTAACCCTAATATATATATATATATATATATATATATATATATATATATATATATATATATATATATATATATATATATATGAAAGATACTTTAATAAATCATATTACAACATTACCATTAAAACTAAAGGTCTTACAGATACTTTGAAAAATTATAATGTATGGAAAGTGGAGTTACACGAACATGCTAACACTCTACCAACAAACCCGCTTAAACTAGCTCCTCCCCAATATAGCAAGAAGTTGGGATGTGTTGCTAGTTCGGCTTTAATCCAATTTAAAGCGTTAAAATGCCTTGACAGGAAGCGTATGCTTATCTTTTCAAATTTAGAGCAAATCAATTGGAACACAAAGCAGGCTATCGTATGTGCGCGCATGGTTATTAGCGGTTCAATTAGTATCTAAAATAGTCTCAACTCTTGTTGTTATTGTTTTGTTTTGTCTTTTCCTTCCAACAAACGCTTTGCTCTGCCACGGGAAGATTTTTTTATCATCAGCACTCGCGCATTTCTAATGATACAAATACGACGCCAATAATCGAGGCGACGGTCTTTTGTGCCGGACGGAGACGAGCCGAGGCTCGAGGCTTGAGGAGTCGTCTTCAGACGCCCTTCATGCTCAGTGGCTGCGGCTTGGGCGGCGCCAGGGGTGCTGCATCTTTGATTTATCACCTCATTCAACCTAATTCCCATCCAGATGTGCTTTGGCCTTATAGCCGCGCACACACACACACACACACACACACACACGCATGCAGATTCATGAGCGCTCCGTGCCGTGGCGGTCATTTGCACACATGCACAGGCCAAGCCCATTACACACACTTTTGCTTTACACACGCTGTTGGGTAATGGATCGGTGCCTCTTCATTATTTTTCACCG
>NC_142375.1:22403923-22468923 GCF_059441005.1 Hippichthys cyanospilos | reverse complement strand
TATATATATATATATATATATATGTATATATGTATATATATATATATGTATATGTATATGTATATATATATATGTATATATATATATGTGTATATATATATATTTATATATATATATATATATATATATATATATATATATATATATTTCAGATGATGCTTATTTATTCATATTCATATTGTAGTTAGTCAAGTTATTTTTAATAATTTTCCTTAAGGAACTTGTAACATTGCATCCTCATGCGTACTCCGCGGCGGCCTGCCGCTCCGGCGACAGCGAGCGGCGTGATAATGTCCAGAGGCCGCTCGGCCGGCGTCGACTCTGACATTTATGGTCCTATAGCTCTTCATTAACACCACCTGACCAGCCTGCACGCCGCCGCCCTCTCATTCCTCGTGTCTTGGACCAACCGGTGTGCATGTCAAGGAAAGTGTGTTTATATAAATGAGTCTGCATTTTCGTACACACACAGTAGCTATTTTTTTTTTTCTCATGCTTTGAACGCTGCGGCTTATGGCCCAGTGCTGATTTCCTGTTATCTTTTTGCTAGCCACCAGAGGGCAATTTCCCACAAAAGGAGACAGAAGAAAACACTACCAAAGTATTGATTTTGAGTTTGAGCTGTTTTTCATCAAGGGACACTCTAGTAGTAAATGCGAGCAGGCATGTTACTGATGTGTTGGTGCGATATTCTAACAATACAAGCATGTTGGCGTTATGTTGAAAATATAATATGCCGGTGCTACCATTCTCTCTCTCTCTCTCTCTCTCTCTCTCTCTCTCTCTCTCTCTCTCTCTCTCTCTCTCTCTCTCTATATATATATATATATATATATATATATATATATATATATATATATATATATATATATATATATATATATATATATATATGTAATAAGTGTGTGTGTGTACTGTGTTTTTCCTTCCAGGCTGTCGAGTCTCAAATCCAAAGTTTTGGGCAGACCCCCTGCCAGCTGCTCATCGAGCCCCACACACCTCGAAGCTCAGCCATGCAAGTGGTAAGTGATCACTTGGCACTTTTTTTTTAATCTTGATTATGGTTCAACGCGGCCAAAAACTGACCAATTTTTACCCTTGTGAAAGTTTTTTGGTGACAACATGGCGCTTCAAAGCTAGCACTTGGAATGTTTGGAAAACAATTCTTAAAAATCCCATAATCGGGGTGCATAAAATGGACGTATGTCTTGAAGTGTGGAAAATTCTTTGTTGACTTGTGTTTCACCTCAAGACAGTAGGTGGCGGTAGAGACCAGTTAAAGGTTCTATCTACCTGTATATTTTTCAATTTTATGTGGTTATTCGTTTCATCTACTGTATATATAAATGGATAGAACTATTGCCACTGAACAATTTGAGTGGTTAAATGACAAAATAAATCTTTTTTTATGCCTTTGAAAGCATTTACAAAACGAGGAACAAAAATGCTATGTGTATTGTTTGCAAAGTGGTTACATTTTATAGCATTTTACAAAACATTTTAAATCAAATTTGACATATTTAGCATAGGCTTCTAGCAATTATGCCCTTCCACATATGAGACTAGATCAAAGTGTGGGAAAACACAAGTCAAAAACAATGATGAATTGATTTTTTTTTTTTTTTTGGGGGGGGGGCTTTCCAAAGAGGAGTCTTGACATACTGTACATGTGCTTGCGAGTCAGATTTCCCAGCGCCCCAGTTGGACCGCATCAGCCAAAAAAAAAAAAAAAAGTGTCAAGCGCGGCTACTTTTTAAGGGCCAAAAGTGAGGCGGCCTGCGATGGGCCCCCAAAACCCCTTGAGTCCTTATTAGCGTCGTGTCCCTGTGGTGCTGACAGCTGCCGGCCGGCCGACCACCACAAACACACACACACGTCACATAAGAACTAATTCAAAAGCGATGTTTGCAAACGAAATATTCTTTTTTAGTCTTCGGGCCTCTTGTGTGTGTGTTAAAAACATGTGTGCCAGCGCTAATGGTGCTGTCACTGCGTCTGCTTCGCTGTCACACGTAAAATGGATTTACTTATGGCTTTGATGTCAAACACGCATCTTCGTTCCACGCTGGGAAGGGCAACGTGAGAAGCGGCCGCCGTCTTTGTGGAATTTTCTTGAACTCATTCAATCCCAAAGACGCATTTTGACGTATTTCTCAAGCGTCGTCGACTCACGGTTCTCAAACTTTTCATGATGCAGCCCTTATGACATATTTTTTCACCCCAGTACCCCTTAACCAATGCAAAGCTTTTAATATAATATAATATAATGTAATGTATTGTAATGTAATGTAATGTAATGTAATATAATATAATAAGCTTGAGCAGCTATTTAACTTGCCACCAGGGGGCACTCCCTACTAGTACACACATCAGGCGCTTACTGTTATGTTGGTGCAGGATTCTAACAATCCGAGTGTGCCGCGTTAGGTTGAAAATTAAAACCAATTTTCTACGAAGATTTTGCTGTGGTCTGAAATTTACAGTACTCGTTTTTGTTTTTTTTTGTCATGATTTCTAATTCAGCCTCCTATTTTAACTCTTGTTGTCCTTCTCTTTCCCCGCCATGACAACGTCCCACTTTTCATCCTCACATACTCACGTCGCCGCCATCCCTCATTTTGTTTTGGATGTGTGTGTACGTGTTGGGGGGGCGGGGCCACCTGAACAGTATCTGTTCCTGCAGACGCCGCTGATGTTCACGGAGCAGATGCAGCAGGACGTGATCATGGTGCTGAAGTTCCCGTCCAACTCGCCCGTCAGCCACGTGGCCGCCAACACGCAGCCGGGCCTGCCGGCGCCCGCCGTCATCACCGTCACCGCCAGCCGCGTCTTCGCCGTCAACAAGTGGCACGGCCTGGCGGGTCAGACGCACATCTTCGAAAAAAAAAAAAATCATCATTTCTATTTCTTGACTTTTTGACTTTTTCTCGCTTTTTCCTAGAGTTTGTTTAGTTCTTTTTATACACGTAAAATAATAGTAGTAATTAAATAATTAAATAGTAGTAATTAAAATTATAGTAATTCATTTGCTAATTGCAGTGTTTATTTGTATTTACTTCTTATCTTCTCTATGTAGTAATTGTGGTATTTTGCCCTTTACGGTGAGCCCCCGTCGTTCGAAATTAATTCGTAAGGCGAATCGTTCATGGCGGGCAAAAGAAACCTATGCTAATTAGCTAATGCGTATAAAACCCAGGTAAAAACATAAAAATTCTATATACATATTCAAAGTTAAGAACAAAATAGTATAGTAGGTGCTACCTATATACAATATAAATGTATACAATTAAATAATATAAATAAAAAAATATATAACAGAAAAATGAAAATTTGTTTACCTTTGAGTGACGCCTTAGCGAGGGTAGCCTAGCCTAGCCTAGCTTTTTTCGTATTTTTCGATTATGACCAGCTTTGTTTCCACACTATCGTCTACTTGCTTCTCGTTGACATCGCCTGCAATCTTGGCTCACCAGTTAAAGTTTGAATTAAGCACTAAAATGCACAATAAATACGATATTGTAAGCACTCACACCAGATCAAGTCTTTAGCACGTCGCCATCTTAGTGACGCGGTGACGCCGACCAAAAGCAGACCGGCATCTCAGTGACTCGTTGCAGGCCAGGAGTTTGGCGCCAACAGAAAATAAGAGCAATTACACAAAAACGCCTGAAGAGGGAGGCAAAACAAAATAAACACAGCCAACCCCACAGGTCATTAAAGTTTTAAATGCTGTAAAGCAGGAAAAATGCAGTAAAGAGGGGACGAAAGAACTTATATTCCACTTCGCAACGTGAAAAAAACGTAAGCCGGGGACTCAGTAACCCGGGAGTCCACCGTACGTCCGATGTAAAATATGCACCTGTAGGAAAAAACTGGGTTTATGTTTATATTTTTAAGTTACCACTTATAGGGCGCACTCATACTTTTGAGCTTCATTTTGGAGAAAAAAAAAAGTGCGTCTTACATCCGGGTAATTACAGTAATAATACCATGTGTCTGGTTTCCCTTTCAGGTCATCCCAGCTCGTCGGTGCAGCAGCAAGAGCAGCAGTACCAACTTCCCGTGGAGATCGACCCTCTCGTCGGTACGCTTCCTTTTCCTTTTTTAAAGCCGCTCGAGTTCATACGTGCATGAAATGATTTTTGTGACCGCCGACGCTCGTCTTTGCGTTCTACGGGCGGGCCCTTGCTCTCGCGCCGCCGCCATTTGCATGCAAATTGGAATGCAATGAGCTGTGGCCCAGGCCCCGGCATTTCATCATCAAGCCCCCCCCCCCCCCCCCCCCCCCCCCCCAACCATCCTTTCTCCTTTTCCATAACCTCCATCCCCCTATCCGCTTTGCTTTAATTTGAGCGCGGGGAAAGGACGCGTGTCAGCGGCAATGAATACGAATGCGGTAATAATGCGTGATTGAGAACGCGCCTGCGATGAGCTGTCAGGACAAATATGGCCGCCCCTCATCCTTCACGACTTGTTGATGATGCTGATGATGTGGTGGAGGAGGAGCGCCGGAAGAAGGCCGCGCTCGCGTGTCGAGAGACTTCACTCGCGTCGAGGATACGCATCAGTCACTTTATTAGGGACACCTTCACCGTCTCGGGGGAGCTGGATTGAAATTCATATCTTGGGAGGCTACTCATTTAATAGTGTAGTGAAGCCCGCTTTATCACGCGGTAAAAGTTGCACTCGCGCTCAAAGTAGGAGGCAAATTTACAGAGGAGATGAAAAATCAAAGACAGGAAAGCAGCGTCTTTTTTTTTGTTTGTTTTCTCCGCACTATCTTTCTAATTTATATTTCTATGCGATTGCAGCCGGACATGCGAGATTTTGTGTGCAAAAGTAATTATTGTCCAAATGTTGGCCCGTATAAAACCATTGTAATTACAGTTTTTGAGATGCATTTTAATAGGATTTATGACAGTTACTTTCCTGCGATTTTTGCGACGTTCCGTTGAGCGGAGGTCAAAACTATGTCAGCAAACAGAAAATTCTTTGTTGACTTGTGTTACCCCAAGACAGTAGGTGGCGGTAGAGACCAATTAATGGCTATGTCTTGAAGTGTCATTGTCACTTCACAGACCATACCATTTTTCCATTTTTTGTGGGTGTTAATAAATTTAACTTACATATATATGGAAAGAACTGATGCCAGAGTGGTTGAAGAAATAAAATCATAGATAACTTTAATTATTACGCCTTTAAAAGCATTTACTAAAAACATGTGTATAGTTTGCAAAGTGTGCGCACAAGAGTTAATAACTACTATTACTACTTTTGCTTCGCGACTGACTGATCAATGCCTGTTGGCCCCGCCCCCTAGTGGAGCCAATTAAAGCATTTTTTTTTCGTTGCTTTTTATTACAACCAACAATGACGTCACAAACACGCTTAAAAGTTGCGCGTGCTCAATTCTAACTGCAATCTTTTTTTTTTTTTTTTTATTAATCAACATAACAGTATATAATTGAGTATAATACAAAAACAGAAACAGTCATATTTTGTTTCCATTTCGGAATATGAATTAAACTGGAAAAAAAATGCAATTTCTGGGCCGGTAATTTTGTCGCTTTCCGTCGACGAAAAATGACGTCACCACACCTAACGACTTTCATGGCCCACCTGTTTTTGTGTGTTTGCTCATTTGCCAGCTTTTGGGCGCCATTTTTATCGGGCTCTCACTGGCAGTGAATAAATTCATTTCCATTCATCGTTAAAGCTCGACGTCGATACCAAGAAATCCTCTCCGCCTTGCGTTTGCGCTTCATCTTTGAGCTTATCAGCAATATATTTATTTACATTCCGACAAGCACCGCTGAGAATCCTGGGAAACGTCAAGTCTGTTGCGCAGGTGCCGCTGGACTTTCTCACTTTTTGGAGACGCGCTTGACACCTGTTCTCTCGCCTTTTTTTTTTCGCACCCCCGCATTCCAAATGAACTCATCCGTCACGTAAAATAAACCCAAAGATGCCTCTTAAGGACGGGAGCGTGTCGGTAAAGTGCGCTTTCTCACCGTCCCGTCCCGACTGCCGGGAGGTGAGGTCCACGTCGTTACTCAGCCTCTCAGGACCCGTAAACACTACCGTCGGCGTGTTTTATGTTTTCTTTCTCCAATCGCCGTAGCAACAAAATAGAATCCAGCCGCGTCGGAATGTGACCCTCACGCGTGGATTTCTCCTATTTTCACTGCTGTGATTATCCGTCTGTCATTTTTGTTTATTACGCAGATTTAGCCGGGTTTTACCGGATTAAGCAATGCTCAAGATTCGGAGGAATTTACTCATTTTTACCGGTGATTTTCGGCAGTATTTAAAAGTTTGCTGAAAAATGTCAATCCTTTGAGTTATTTTTCTCACCTTACTGCGTTTAATTGTCATGTTTGCTAACAAGAAATGCAACTATGTAGTGTAGCGCTGTAGCGTGTCCGTGATTGTTAGGTGACAGGGAAATCATGGACTGGATTTGGTGGAAGCGAGTATACTTCTCGATTAGAGCGGTTCTCAACCTTTTTTCGGTGATGTACGCCCTGTAAACTAAATTTTTAGCCAAGTACCCCTTAACCAGAGCAAAGCATTTTTGGAGAAAAAAAAGCAACTTAAAACACGGCATTAATGTCTGATTTATTATAATTTAGAACCTTTCAAAGTTCATTTGTATTGGTACACAAAAAATAATCAACATAAAGTCTCCTATTTTGGATCATAGAAGTGTAGTGACTTAATTATTATTACAAAATTTGTCCACCAAAAATTGTCCACAAAAAATAATCAATGTAAAGTGTCAGACCTGTTCTCAAAAAGAAATAATTATAAATAAATATTTGTCCACAGAAAAATATTAAACATAAAGCCTCCTGTTTTGGGATTACATTAGAGATCTATTCACAAAATAAATCATTATCTTAATTATTAATAAATGTTTGTCCACAAAATATAGTCAACATTAAGCGTCAGACCTGTTTTCAGAAAGAAATAATTATGAATAAATATCTTTCCACAGGAAAATATTCAACTTAAAGTGTCCTCTTTTAGGATCACAGGAGAGATGTGTTCACAAAAGTACATTGACAGGTAACGAGAGGTGGAACGTGACAGTTTGGTCAAACCATTCAAGTATGGGGGAGAATCTCGGATTTTAAAATAATGAAATTGAATAACATACTGACCATAATTTTTTTTATGAATTTCTGAAACATTCAATAGTTAATTCATGTTTGTTTTATTTAAAATCTCGACCACTCACTCACCAACTACAGGCAGTTTGCGTTTACTTATTACTATAATATTAATATAATATACTAGAGCGGGCTAACATGCGAATCGGTGTGGCGGCCATGTTGGTAGGGGCAATTTTGTTGACATTGTTAGCAGTCAGAGTCCTCTCAAAGGCAACGGATCGGAGATGTTAGCTTAGACCGGAGATGTTAGCTTAGCCCGGTCGTAGGCATGCGGCCGGGAAGGATGGCGGCTGATTTTTGCACTCGCGCGCGCGCGCTCTCTCTCCCCAGCCAGCAACGTGGGCAGCCACCGGCGGCAGATCTCGGACCTCTTGGACCAGAGCATCCAGATCAGCTCGCAGTGTTTCGTCGTGACGGCCGACAATCGCTTCATCCTGCTGTGCGGATTCTGGGATAAGAGCTTCCGCATCTACTCCACCGACACGGGTGAGGGGAACTCCGGTTCGTTTCCATTATTTTAGAAATGATTTTCAAGTGTTCGTCTAATTGACGTAGTCTTAAGTTATAGCGTTTATTGTATTTGTTTTGGGGGGGGCGCAATGTCATTTAACCCTTGAGGCACCTTCACGTTTGGTGAAACTGCCACTATAATTCCTAGGGACCATGGTCCCCGGCATAAAAGTGTTTCGATAGCGAAAACAATATTACATATTTTTTCAAGACATAAATATTTTCAATAATGTCAGCTCAAACTAGAAATCCACTTTGTAGTGTTTTTCATTTGTTTTTGTTTCATGCCATTTTTGTCAAACAACAACCAATGTTTCGTTTGAACACAGTATGTAGTATTCCCCCCCAAAAGTTTCAAAAAGAAATAACTCAGCCTTTGGTCAGACATTAAAATATATCGTCTCTGATTTTCATGAATTTTTATTTTTGGAGCAATTGACAGCGTTTTCAAAAAAACTCCCCCACACACACACACACACACACACACACACACACACACACATATATATATATATATATATATATATATATATATATATATATATATATATATATATATATATAGGTGGTGCCTGACAAAGGTGCATTTGAAGAGCAACCGCGCTAAAACGGATGCATACTATATCGATTTAGAGGTAAATATAATCATTTTAAGCTTTGTAAATGAGATGAAATAATATTATCCAAACACAGATACGTGGCGAAAAAAAACTCGACTTGTACACGGAGAAACACGGCATTTTCGAATGCGTATTGAATGTGTATTTGCTGCCCTAATTCCGATAATTGAGGTCGCGCCGCCATTGTTGCGCTTGTAGCCCTTCCTAATATTTTGACTTCCATTAGTTGCATCCAATACAGCCATCAGGGAGTAGGTCAGGGGTCATAAATGAAACTGTCCCGGGCTTCTTTTTTTGCACTCCGGCACAAAGCGGCTGGGAATCAATTTGAGCGGGCCACGCGCCCCCTTCCCCTCCTGTTTAATGGAGGGCGGCCCGCATGTGTGCCACCGCGGCTCCATTGTGTCGCCGCCGCGGAGGGGAACGCCGTTTGGTGGCGCGCGCTCAACAGCTGCCAACCCCACCTCCCGTCTTCCACAACAATTACGCAACTCTCATTGCTACATGTTAGGGCAAAATAATCGCGATTATTTTTTGGGACATGACGGTGCATTTAATTTCACACATCTAATCGAGCGGGTTGAATCCCGTCACGCGATTACGTTTATCAAGACGTCAAACATTTTTAAAAAGGTTGCTTTTTCGGCCGCCCCTTTTAATAACATCCCAACAACTCAATTAGGTGGGATGTGTTTTTTTTTTTTTGACGTAAATGTCAAGCGGGAGTCTGACGGGCCGAGGTCGCCCTTAATGAGGATTAGGCGGCAGTCGCGGTGGATGGAGGGGCGAAAAACCTGACAGCAATTAGCCTCTCGCGTACGCGGGGCAAATATTTATTCTCGCGCAAGTCGGAGCGCTCCGTGTTGATCTTGCGCAATCGGCGGACAGACGACGACAAAGTGCAAACATGGCCGCCGTCACGTCCCCTTATTATCTCATCATCGGCCGCGTTGAATGACACTAAACGTTTTGCACCCCCCGCGACGATAATCATGCTTGTTTTGAAGTCATATTTCGATTTTTTTGTGGGGAAATATTTAAAAAAAAATGTTTTCTAATATTTTGTATTTAATATTATTTTTTAACTCTTTCATCTAGTGGAACTTGTTACAGTATCCCCAAAAAATGTGCCTTAACGTTTTGCACCCCCCCGTGACGATAATAATGCTTGTTTTGAAGTCATATTTCGATTTTTTTGTGGGAAAATTTTTTCAAAAAATGCTTTCTAATATTTCATATTTAATATTGTTTTTTAACTCTTTCATCTAGTGGAACTTGTTACAGTATCCCCCCAAAAATCCAATGTTTGAGATAGCTGTCAAAAATTAATCCGATAATCGGCGACTAAGCGATTATCAAATTGACTTAACTATTTTAATAAGCAAATTATTTGAGTGATTTTTTTTAGCTCTTTTTTTTTAAATATCCAAACAATACTGGATGAACATGAGTAATTAATAAATAAAATATAGCTGAGAACATGTTTTTATTCAATTATTCAATTCATCAATAGAACGATCAATAGAATAATCGATTAGGAAAATGACTTACTCAACTATTTTAATGAGCAATTAATATTGATAGTGTTTTTAGCTCTTTTTTTCAATCATTAAACAATACTGGATGAACATGGATAATTAGTAAATGAATTTTTTTCATTCATTTTTCAGATTAGGTTTAGATTTAGATCTAGCTTTAGATCTAGATTTCGATTTAGATTAGATTTCTTTTCTTACTGTTTGTGCGTCCGCAGGCAAGCTGACTCAGATCGTGTTCGGTCACCGCGACGTGGTGACGTGCCTGGCCCGTTCCGAGTCGTACATCGGCGGCGACTGCTACGTGCTGTCGGGCTCGCGCGACGCCACCCTGCTGCTGTGGTACTGGAACGGCAAGCTCAGCAGCATCGGGGAGAGCCCGACCAGTGAGTGAACAACCGACGTTTTTTTTTTTTTTTCCCCCCTTATTTACTAAGGTTGAAGTCATTGTTTGCCTCCGCTCAGCGGTTAACAATCGCTGTTAGCGTTAGCGCGCTAGCGTTTGCCATTCTAGGTCGACAAACAGTACACATTTAAGGTTTTCTTAAAGTTACTCATTGACCATGCTTCGACAATTTTATTGTAGCTGCCCCTTAGCTACTATAAGGTCAATAACTTCCTGTTCTTCTTCTTCTACAGCCCCAGTGCTTTTTAGGATTTTTTTGTTCCCTTATTTTGGGAAGCTCCATTTGCTAATATTGTTTTTAATGAAAGCTCGTTACCCATGGTGCACCAGGATAAGCATTGGTCTATTTCTTTTTTTTTTGTTTGTTTTGTTTTTCCTGAGGGATGGCTGTGATATGCCATTTACTTTTAGTACTATGTGAACATTATTTTTTGTTACTGTTTTATTAATTAGAAAGGATCCCTATTTTTTAATGGCCCCAAACCCTATTTTTAAAGTTGACTGACCTGACTTGGTCGACTTTCTTTCTTTTTTTTTTCACCTACCGAGGTTGAAGTCATTGTTATTCAAATTTTTAGACACCAGACTCAAAAGCCCACCAACGTTTTGTATCCAATTTAAATCCGCTTTGGAAAGAATAGCGCCACCTGGCGGTATTGAGTCTCGGCGCTGGACTCTTGTGATGTCGTGATTTACACTTGTGAAGTAACAACTAGTTTCATGTGACCGGGGGCCTCCTGCACACAGATTGGGTTTCCAAAGTGTGTGTGTGTGTGTGTGTGTGCGTGTGTGTATGTAGTGAAAGTGAGGGCCACTTAGAGACGTTCAAAACGTGATGTTCTGGTGGGGAATTGGGGGGGGTCGCCGGCCAGCACATGAAAGTTCAGCGCCCCCCCCGAGGGGTGGGGGGGTCGATAAAAGTGAAAAATGTCACTTTTGGGCGGCGAAGGGGGTTCCCGGTCACGCGGTCCCTAACATGTGCTACATAACATGTGGTATTTGCCGCCATCAAAGCATAGCGCACACATGAGTCAGCGGAGGATAATTTGCCGGACGGATGCCTTGTTAACTGATGTGTTACAAACGCACTCTTCAACGCCGCACTTCTCCATATGCGTGACATCACATTTATGGAAATAACGGAATGGGTGTCAATACGCATCTCTTTTCTTCATATCACTTTGAATCCTCTGAATTTTTGCTTTGTTATCTGTGTATCACTTTGTTTGTAATTTGAGTGTATGTATGACATATCCAGATGAATTTGGATCCATCCGCATTTCAAAGTGCACGACCCCTCTTAAAAGTCTACACACCCCTGCTCAAATGCAAGCGAGGGCGATCATCCCAAATTTTTCCACCATTATTGGACACCTCAATTGGTATTGGTAATATTGAGAATATTATACAATAATAATCGAATTTTTATCATAGTATGTTTTTCATATATATATTTTATCCAGTATGTATTAAGTTCGAATATTTATTCAGAATTTATTATATTTATGGTATTTCAAACTAAAGTCCCACTCTCATTTTCAGTTTTATTAAATATAAATGCATAAAAACTAATGATGTTAACATAGTCTCATTTTTATTTGATTTGCCATATATTAGTATTGTATTTTTTTATGTTTAATAATATTCCGATTTATATCATAACATTTATGATGTACAAATGTACACTAGTATGAATATAGTTCTAATATTTATGATGTATTCATAATATTTTATAGTATTTAGTAATTTATTCATATTTTGTTTTCTTTTAGTAACAATATCATATTAGTATTGTACTATTTATAATATTACACGATAATCAGATTAATATCATCACATTCATAATATACAGTACGTATAAACTTCTAATATTTATTATGTATTCCTAATATTTATGGTATTTCATACTAAAGTCCCCTTCTTATTTTCAGCGTTTTAATAATAACAATTACGACTTCAAAAAAGGTGCCTATTATACCCCGTTCAGTGCCAATGACGGCCGTAGACGTCAAAGATTTATTTGAGCTGAAAAACAGGTCAAAGCAAATTTGGGAACAAAAATGTGCAAAAAAATGTGATCAGATCGTGCATGCACGCATGCGTTTATGCTTTTGTCTGTTATTCAGCAGCAGGCGGACAACACACACACACACACACTCACACACTTGTGATGTAGACACAGGAGGCCTGTGATTGGCTGAAGTGCGGTTCATGCTGGGACTCCTCAGACAATGTCGCCATCTACTGGTCATAGTCACAAACGACACTTAACTGTTAGTTTCCTGGAAAAAAAAAATGTAATAATTACTTTTTGTCAGTTTTTCAGTATTGTCAAAGTGAACTTGATGTTTGGATCTCTTCCATTTAGATGTATGACGCGAATCATTCAATATGTCAGCAAAGTCCAAATTTAGCACAGGAAATGAGATTGTCTTTGTCCTTGCTCCTTTCATCTTGAGCCAAAACAAACGCGGAAGAATGCTCCGTCCTCTCCGTCTTCCGCTTGCAACATGTGCGCTCAAACAGAAACAGCTGTAACCCCCCCCCAAAAAAAAAGGAAAGCCTTGAAGACGCGTTCAAAAATAGGCCGCAAAAGGTTCGAAATTTTATATGCAAATCCTAAACCTTAAAATATTTATGTATAAAGGATATGAATAGGAATTTATAAAATTTTATATTATATCATTTTGTACAAAAATTGTGTACAAACATGTCAACGATTGTGTTAAAAATCTTTCAGCCCCTGTTCTGCCTGCCAGTCGTGACGTCGAAACAGAAAAGGGTCTAAATTCCAACTCAGAGACCGACCAACGAGACGGGGTCTCGTCTGACCACAAACGGCTCGATGGTCGCGTCCGCAGTTTTGACGCGTGTTTTTTGATGTGTGTTTCCCCCCAGCGGGCATCACCACCCCGCGAGCCATCCTAACGGGTCACGACTGCGAAGTCACGTGCTCCTGCGTGTGCGCCGAGTTGGGGCTGGTCATCAGCGGGTGCAAAGGTCAGCCGCTATCCACTAGCGTAGCTTTTCACAAACTAAGTTACCGCTTGTCAAATGAGGGTACGTGAAGGAGATCTGTGGGATTTCAACAGGGTTTTTCTCATCGGCGAATTTAACCATTGGCCATTTCGAATTGAGAGCAAATTGATTGGAACATGAAGCTACTTGTTGCAAAATTGTGCTACACAGTGACTGTAACTGGTTTTATAATTTTAGTAAGAACATTATGGATGTGTATTGTCTGTGCCCCCCCCCCCCATTTCCCCTCCACCCCTTCGCCAAAATCTGACCAGTTCTCAAGCCCTTCGCCAAAATCTGACCAGCTCTCAAATGCGGGTACTTGAGATTTGAAGAGGGTTTCTGCAGCTATCAGCAAATTTCATACATTGCGTGCTTTCTTTTCATATTGAGAGCAAATTAATTGGAACATGAAGCACCTTTTGACTAAGTTGTGTTTGAGTGAGCCCTTTTTTGGGGGGGGATCCGCAGAGGGTCCGTGCCTGATCCACTCCATGAACGGGGACCTGCTGCGCACCCTGGAAGGGCCGCAGGGGTGCGAGCGTCCGCGCCTCATCCAGGCCTCGGCCGAGGGCCACTGCGTCATCTACTACGACAGGGGACACTTTGGAGTCTTCAGCGTCAACGGGAAGCTGCTGGGACACATGCAGGTGGAGGACAGCATCAAGGTCTGTTCGCTGTTGCTATGGTAACGCCGCAAACTGCATTTTTGACACGCTTGGCGAATCTTGAGGCTGGGAGGGAGAAAAAAGTAAAAGTACTGTTACTTTACAATGATATCATTCAAACCAAAGTAAAACGTAGCCTGAGTAATTGCAGTATATGAGTAAGCAGTAAAGTAAAACACATATATATATATATATATATATATATATATATATATATATATATATATATATATATATATATATATATATATATATGTGTGTGTATACATAGTGTATACATATGTATTTGAAATATTACGGTGAGTCCCGAAATGTCGGTATTCATCTCCCAAGTTGTATTTTAGAAAGTGGCTTGTTGAAATATGACTTTCTTCCCTTAGTAATTTGACTTTGATGTCATCATATTTCCGTTTTATTGGCTGAATAGGATTTTCCTCAGGAAAAAAACTGACTTTTATTCTGGAAAAAAGACTTTTGCGAGACTTTTCGTGGGCTTGGTTCTCATAAGGTAACATTTTTTCCCCTCTGAAACGCCGGCTTTTTTTTTTTCCACAATAAAAGCGAAGTCTTTGGGGGTACACATGGTAGTGGTTTGATCGGCGTTGGAATGACGAGGTGTCCCTGGGAGGACAAGTCGGAGGACCCCGTTAACGGCGCCGTAAATCCCGGCTTTCTCGCTCCCCCCGTTACCTGCGAGACCTCGGAAAATTTCTGGCGGAGTCACGCGAGCCGGCGAGGCCATCTTACTTCCCGCTGGGCGTGCGGGGGGGACGTTTGCCTCCGGCGGACAAGCGGCAGATTTACGTTTTCTGCTGGCGCGGCGCCTCCTGCTGGGCGTCGGCGGGGTCGTGGACTCGGCGATGCGTTCGTAAAACCAGAAACCGGGTGTTGTCGTTTGTGTTGCTCGTGTCAGGGTGCTGAACTTAGACCTAGTGTGTGTGTGTGTGTGTGTGTGTGTGTGTGTGTGTGTGTGTGTGTGTGTGTATGTGTGTGTATATATATATATATATATATATATATATATATATATATATATATATATATATATATATACACACACACACAATTTAGCCCATGTCAGACTCATTTACTGCCATTAAATATTGGAAATATTGTCAATTTTGGACATACATAAAACCCGGTTTTATCATGCATTTTCCTCAATTTTTGCATGAATACTTTAAACAGCAACTCGCGAATAGGTTGCAATAGACATTTTGTATTGAGACCCAAAAAGCACCGGGGGGCGCTAGCGTATATGTTTTGCAAGCCTTTCAATGACTCCCATAATGCAAAGTTCTTGTTATGCGTTGTAGGACTTGAGGTTTACAAAAGACTTCGATCCAAGAACTAAATGTTGAATTAAAGTTTTAATTTTACTGTAATGTAATTCATTCATTCCAGAAATAATTTTATAACATAAGCCTTTCGCAAGTAGAGGCGCTTTTTACACATAAATCGCCTAATCTGTTCCAAACCCTAAATTAAAACCACTGCTAAACCCTTTAAATTCGTCATATTAACTGTAGCAGTTGATAATATGAATTCAGTTCATTTGGTTGCCTTGAGATGGCGTTTGATATTGGCTGTTGTATTGGTGGCGTGTGTTTGTTTACGTCCTTTTATTTGTACGTTTTTATTTCACATTCCCAGTGATCTCGACTGCCCCGTCAAGCACAAAACGTGCCCGGTTTTGAGAAATTTATGAACTAGTCGCTAACAGGCAGCTCCACTCTCAAATTTACCTTTGGAGAACTTAAGTATAGCCGCCGTGTTGTTGGATGCCCAACTTTAAATTCCAATAATCTGCCAAGTGATGCTGGAGCCACCTGCAGGGAAACAAATGCGCCATGCGGAGCGGCGTGCTTGATTTGTGTACTTCCCGCCCCAGCGAAGCTGAGTAAATGTCAGCCTCACAGCGAGGGGGAAGGGGGAGGGAGGGTTGGGGGGCGGGGGGGGGGGGGGGGGGGTCTTTGTAGCCAGTCTGGAACAACTTGATGACTTCCACATTTTCGACACGTTGGATGTCCCTTTCCTAAACAAAAAGCATTTCCATTGATTTTCACGTGAAAAACGGGGACAAATAGTCAAAATGTTTCAAGCAGCAGTCTATTTTTCTTTGGGGGGGGGGGGGGGGGTAGAAGTAGTTTTTTTTTTTTTTTTTTTAATTGTTGTCATTTTTATGTGGAGGAATTGCAATTTCACTTTCATATTCTTACCTTATTTGGTGGCTTTTTTCTGTCATTTCATTTTATTTATATTTATATACAATTAATTTGTATTTATGTAAATGCGATGTACAATTTATTTATATAAATATAACTGAAAAAAAGACATTTACAAAATAAAAAAAAAATCGTTAACAGGAGAAAAAAGAAGAGCAAGATTCTCGTTACTGACGAAATCGGCACCATTAAATTTAATCATCTAAAAAGAATGTAAAAAAAATGTATGATTTATTTCACTCACAAATGAAACAAAAGTTTTATTTAAGAGCTCAATTTGAGCTTTCGATGTTTTTTTGTTCAGGCTATCCTGCTGAGTCGAGACGGGCAGTACCTGCTGACGGGCGGCGACGGCGGCGTCATCTCCGTCCTTCGGCTTCACGACCTGCGGCCGCTTTTCGCCTACCCGGCCTGCGACGCCGGCATCCGCTCCATGGCCATGTCGCATGACCAAAGGTAAACGCGCCTTGAAAAAATTATCAGAGAGAGAGAAAGAGAGAGAGAAAGAGAATATGGTAGCACCGGCATATTATATTTTCAACATAACGCTAACATGCTTGTATTGTTAGAATACTGCACCAACACATCAGTAACATGCCTGCTTGGGAGAGAGAGATTTTTTTTTTTTTTTTTTTATACATATGTCTTGGACACGTGTTTGTGGTACGCAGGTGCATCATCACGGGCATGGCGTCGGGCAGCATCGTGCTCTTCTACAACGACTTCAACAGGTGGCACCACGAGTACCAAACCAGATACTGAGCGGCCCAAAGCGCGCGCCGAGCGTCACGCCGAAAACATCCTCTTGGCGGCGCTGCGGCAAGCCCACACTGAATGTATCCCAGCAAGAAGAAGAAGTTATTTTTGAAAACCATCCCTAGAAGAAACCGATATATACATATATAAATATCTATTTTGTTGACAACAATGAAGAAACTTTTCATATCATTTTTTTTTTTTCAGGGGTTATCGTGCGGTTTAAAAACGAATGTATTTTTAGCTGTAAGAGTCTATTTTTGTTTTCCGTTTTGTCCTCGCGCGTAACTATCCAAATATTTACTCGATACATTTGGACGAATGTTGTACTTTTGTGTACTTTTGTGCGTGTCGTTTGGGGTTTAATGACGAAGTTGCCGGATTTTCGCTAATCGCTAATCAAAGGGGATTTATACAATATGTATATAAATATCTATCTCTTATATAAATATCAATATATAGATCTTCCATATTTAAAGATGTCCACGGACATCATAGATTTTTTTTTTTTGCATAAATGACTGAGCAATCGAGAAACGGCACAACGAGAGCTCGTCCGCTAGCGTTAGCGTCGGGACATGAAGGTTTTCCCGTCCAACCAACTATCGCGAGGGTGACGCCGTTAAACTTGACATCCCGTGTCTGTTTTTCTCATGTTTTTATTTTATTTTTTGTGTGCCTGCTGAATTCTGACAAATAAATGGAATTTTCTAACGTCTACTTGTCGTCATACTTGTTTTTTGCCAAAATTTCACAATATTCATTCTTGAAGGAAACGTTTGACATTGATGTGAAGCTGTTGTCCAAAAATCAACAGCTGAGTAATAACAGGAAGTTCTCACGATACGGAAGAGAGGAGGTGCGTTCGAGTACATTCGGATATTTTACATTCACAAGGATTTAGGCACAGCGTTACGTATTCTCCATTGCAGATTGATTTAATAATTCGTCAACTTTATGATTTGTTGTTACCTACGCTGCCTTATTTACCTGGCAACAATGGAATAAGAGGAGTTACCCTCATCTCCCTATTTAAACTGATGTTCAAGTATAAAAGCAAAAACATTTAAATGTTAGGTCAGTGATTCGCGGGAAAGTAAAACGTTTCATGCTTTTGTGTTTCAAAAAAAGAATTGCAAAACAAGTGTGACGCGGTTTTCAGTTTGAGAGACTTGGACACTTAATTGTAGTTTAATTTGACGAGCGTACTGAAGTGTGTTTACTTGAAACAGACGCTTGCTGCCATCTTTTGGCCAAATAGGATATTACAATACTCCCTCAATGTTTTTTGTTTGTTTGTTTGTTTTTAAACCTTTTTAAACATTTAAATGAGACCATGTAGGCATTTTTTAGAAGGAAAGGTAAGGCTTTTTTTTTTTAACACGTATTATTCATTTTTTCAAGGGGGAATCTTTTCTAGGTGATGTTAAGTGGGGTGTTTTATTTTTCTAAGGAAAAAAACGAGCATGTTTAGTAAGGTGTTTATTTGAAAAAGATGGTTTATTAAAACAAACAAAAAATCATGTATAGTAAGGTACTTATTTTATACTGGTTCTATTTTATGTCCATGTATAATTGCTGTGTCTTTTTCTGAACAGGTAAAATAAAGACCATTTAAATAGAGCTGAGTTCTCCATCAAAAGTATTTTTTTTTAAATAAAATAAAGCAACCAAGTCGTTTCTCTTTTAACTTTCATATTTAAGTAATAAGGTGTTCAAATATAAATGGTCATCATGGTCATAAAGACGCTACAAAAAATGTCAAGGAAGAAAGTTTGTTTTTCAAGCAAGTTGACTAAACTCCATGCATACAAAGTAAAAACTTGATGCTGGTTTACTCATTTATTACATTAAAAGCGCTAACAAGTTTTGTTCAATTGGATTGGACAGTAAGTTTCCACGTGACGACCGCCCTAAAAACATTTGCAGTCCTCAGCGCTTGGTTCGAGCCGTATTTGAAAATGGAAAAAAAGCAAAAACATTGTTTCTGTAAATGTGTGTGTGTGTTAAAAAAAAAAAAAAAACTACAAAAATGGATTCCACTCGTTCTTCACCTTGCTTGACAAGAGCAACATTCCTTCAGTCCTCCCTCAATAAATACAAACAAGTCTGCCGTTTTGTTTTTTTGCGTGCGTGTCCTTCAAACGCCCCCGACGAGCTCTCGGGGCGCCCCCGAGCCCTCCGCGGCGCCCAGGCCGGGCGGCGACGGCGGCGAGGCCGAGGCGGAGGACGAGGTCGGCGTGGACGGCGGCGACGGGAAGGCCAGCGGCAGGAACACCACGTGCTTGACGGCGCATTCCGAGGGGGGCGGGGCCGACGGCCAAGAAGGGGGAGGAGCCACGGCGCCGCCGTCCTCCCGGGCCGCCGGCGGGACGCTCTCCTTATCCGGAGACGTCTCCTTCACGCCGGAACGAGACACGTGTAAAAGACGAAGAAAAAACAACACAGAATTAGACAGGATTAGAAACCATTAAAAAAAAAAGTAAAATAAAAATAACACGGATGGATGGGTTTTAGGTTTTTTTTTCAGGAAAGCAAAAACATCAGGCTTATACTTGCAAAAGTTAGGCCTAATACTATTATACCTATATTATGATATCTCTATATTATATATCATATATATAAGATGCTTTAAAGTTAAACATATATCAAGTAATATATTATTATTATTAATAATAATTATTACAGTATAGTAATTAATCAATTTGACAGTTTGGCACCAAATTGAAACTAAATTTGTTTTTTTTTTTTAGGAATGATAGGTTTTCCATTGTTTGGCCACAGGAGGGCAGCAGAGAACGAAGTTAGCCGATTTTTTAAATATTTATTTCAAAGCAAGGTCAGGGTTTCAAAGTATGGCTTCAAACTAGGGTTAAGGTTTCAAAATAGGGTTTGAAATTATAGTTAGGTTTTTTAAAGTATGGCTTCAAGGTTTAAGACTTTTCGTATGGTTTTGTTTGATCAATGTTTATTAATTGTTTTATTTATGACTGGATTTATAGCTTATTTTGCCAACTTGAAAGTCATTAAAACGTTGTAATTAGAAGTTTCTGGTGTTTTAATCACAAAATACGTAAAATAAAATTCACATTTTCGTATATTTTTTAATATTGTTTACTTTTGTCAATCAGGAAGATGTGTCTTCCACTTTGGACACAAGGGGGCAGCAAAGATGACGACCAGCCATTTTTCTTAATTTCAGTAATGTTGATAGTGGACTTTTTCTTACCATAATGAGCGAGACGGCGGCGGGGGCGGGGGCGTGGGCGTGGGCGTGGGCGGGGCCCGAGGCCGCGGTCAATTTGCCCGTCACCTCGGTCTTTTCGTCAGCGTCCTCCTGAAAATCCGCGGAGCCTTAGCGTGAGCCGGCCGGCGGCTCCGGGCGCGGCGCTGAAAGTCGGCGCCTTACCTTCAGCCAAGGGTGCGCCCGGACGTCCCGCGCCGAGTAGCGAGCCTCGGCGTCCACCAGCAGCATCTTGCCGATCAGCTCCTGCGCGGCAACAAACCAGAGGTTTCCTCTAGGGTTAGGGTTTCAAAGTAGGGCTTTAAAATAGGGTTTCGAAAAACGGTGCTGGGCTTGCAAAGTAGGGTAACAAATTATGGTTAAGGTTTCAAACTGGGGCTAGGGTTTTAAAGCAGGGTATCAAATTAGGGTTTCAAACTAGGGCTACAGTGTAGCGTAAAGCTTTAAACTAGCATTAGGGTTTCAAAGTAGGGTGTCGAACAAGGGTTGAGGATTCAAAGTAAGGTTTCACATTAGGAAAATGGTTTCAAGCAGAGTTGAGATTTCAAAGATTAAGGTCAAGTTTTCAAAGTAGGGTATCAAATTAGGGTAAAGGTTTCAAAGTAAGGTTATGGTTTCACAGTAGGGTTTCAAACTAGGGCTTCAGACTAGTGTAACGCTTAAAAACTAGCATTAGGGCTTTGGTAGGGTTTCAAACTAGGGTTATGGATTCCAATTAGGGTTTCGTACTAGGAAAAAGGTTTCAAAGCAAGGCTTATCTTTCAAAGTAAGGTTATGCTTAAGGTTTCAAAGTAGGGTTTCAAATTAAGAGATTTGATACTATGGCTTTTTTGTCGTATTGGGGTTTCAAAGAAGGGTTTCAAACATGGGCTTTCAAATTAAGAGTAAGGGTTTCAAAGCAAGGTTAGGGTTTCAAGCTAGGGTTAAGCTTCCAAAGTAGGGTTTCAAACTAAGGTTGAGGAATTCAAAACAAGGTTTCAAAGTAAGGCTTTCAAATTATTTTTAGGGTTTAAAACTCAGGCTTTCGACCAGTGGAAGGCTTTCAAAGTGGGGTTTTTACTAGAATTCCAAAGTAGGGCTTCAAACTAGGGTTAAGGTTTCAAACTTAGGGTTTCATACTAAGGAAAGGGTTTCAAAGTAGGGTTTCTAACTAGGGTAAGAATTTCAAGGCAAGGTTAGGGTTTTAAAATATGATTTCAAACTCAAACTAGGGTTTCAAAGTAGGGCTCCAAACTAGCGTTAAGGTTTCAAAGTAGGATTCCAAATTATGGTTAGGGTTTCAAAGTAGGGTTTCAAACTGCAGTTGGGGTTTTAAAACGGTGGCTTCAGACTAGTGTAGAACTTTCAAAGTAAGGTTTTCAACTCGTGTCGGATCCAAAGATGTATGATCAAGTTTTTCCACATATTATTTGTAGTTAATTGATCACATATCACAATCCTTATAAAATAAACCGAAATAGTTAAAACCTCTAAATCTATTTTCCCTATGACTTTTTTTTTTTTTTTTGCGGCTTTGGCTAACCTTGGCAGAGTCAGTGATGTTGTCCCAGTAAGGACTGGGAAAGTCCAGTCGACCCAGTAGGATTTGCTCAAACAGCTCCTCCTGCTGGTTGCTCTCACTACAGCAGCATAAAAAAAACATTTTTAATGCTTAAGTCACTGGTTAGCAAGATATTTTTTCACTGATGTACCCCTGTGAAATACGTTTTTACATTTTTCTTTAATATTAAAAAAAATAAAAAATAAACATATTATTATCTAATATTTATATTTATATAATAATAAAAATAATATTATAATATTTAATCATTTAAAAAGTGTCAGACCTGTTCTCAAAACGCAATCTTTATAAATGAATATTTGTCCACAAAAATCATAATAGAGCTCTGTTCGCAAAAATAAATCATTGACAGGTAACGAGTGGTGGCATATGACAAGTTGGGTGAAAAAAAAAGCAACATTTCCCCCCATATGGCTTTTTTTTCAACATTTTTTGCATGTGTGTTTAATTTAAAATCTCGAGTACGCCCTGTAGTTCCTTCAAGTACCCCAGGAGTACCCGTACCCCCATTTGAGAACCACAGTGTAGTATGCTCAGCCCCTCCATGAGGCCCATTTGTGAGTCGCCATCCTGACCTGCGAAAAGGCGGGAAGCTGCACAGCAGGATGTACGCGATGACGCCTGCGGCCCAGATGTCCACCTTGACGCCGTAACTGCCCACAAACATGCGCAACTCGTCACAATTACGCCCATTTAAGCCCGCTTAGCTTAATGCTAACAAACAATAGAAAATGGCATTGACATGCGAAGAGTTAGCATGGTATGTTTTGGTTTTGATTTCATTTCAGCTTCATTTGTTTGCAAGAGGAAAAAAAAATCCCACCCGGACTCCGCGATGATTTCCGGCGCCACGTACGTGGGCGTGCCGCACACCGTGTACAGAGGTCCTTCCGCCACCGTCGCCAGACCGAAGTCCCCGAGCTTGAGCGACTCGGTGCCGTCGGGATTCTCAAACACCTGACGGGAACGCCGAAGAGGTTGCGGCCGGGAAGGGGCGCCGACGGCGAGGACGAACCGGGACCCACCAGCAGGTTTTCCGGTTTGATGTCTCGGTGGACGACGTTCATGTCGTGAAGGTACTGCAAGGCGGAGGCCAGGTTGTGCACCAGGACGCCGGCGCCTCTCTCCGTGTACTTGGCCGAGGATGTGATGGCGTCAAATAAGTCGCCGCCCTGTCAAACGGGGAGCTTTATTATGAGGAGGAAAAGGTTGACCGAGTCGGGTGTGTCACCTTTAAATATAGTATTACAGCATTCGTGTTGAAGCTAAGCTTGTGCTCTTGATGGATGGATGGATGGATGGATGGATGGATGGATGGATGGATGGAGCTTTATTATGAGGGGAAAAAAAAGCTTGACCAAGTCGGGTAAGTCAACTTTAAATATAGTATTACAACATTTGTGTTGATGCTCCGCTGAAATTAAGCTTGTGCTTTTGAGATAGATGGATGGATGCTGTATTATGAGGAGAAAAATGTTGACCAAGTCGGGTAAGTCAACTTTAAATATAGTATTACAACATTCGTGTTGAAGCTCCGTTGAAATCAAGCTTGTGCTCTTGAGATGGATGGATGGATAGATAGACATGTTTACACATTATAAACATGTCAGCATAGTTTACAAATTCTTTAATAATCATTACACACATAATTCAATTTGTAAGACGGTAATAACTAGCAAAATAATCTTCTCTGAATCTAACAAAACACACACATGCCAAAAGCGTACCTTGACCAGTTCCATGACGAGACACAGCTGCGAGGGCGTGTCCACCTCCTCCACCAGCATGATGATGTTGGGGTGCTTGACCCGCCTCAAAACGGACACCTCATTCTCGATCAGGTGCTCCTGCCAAAAAAACCCTCCAGATGACCCCTCGTGTGCTATTTTGACCCTTTTTCCGTCATTTCCTTCCACATCGTTCCTGACGCACTCTTGCTAGTCTGATAACGAACTGGTCGTGCCATGTTGAAATTTAACATGTTTTCACAGTCTGGGTGAAATTTCAGCTCCCTACTATCTTTTTTCAATGTGTCGATGTAAAAAAAAAAAGCAAATGGCTACCTTGCCGCGGCACCTGGCCTTGTCGATGATCTTCAGTGCAAATTCTCTTCCAGTGGACCTGAGGAGACGCGTTTGCAATTAGATGGCGGCCATAATCGTAAAAAGACAAGCGAGTGAAGAGCGCACCAGGGAGGAAGAAAGAGCTTAACAGAGCCAGAGAAGAATTAGCCCACTTAATGCAAAGTCTCAGCAAAAACCTCGCAGAATTTAATCGTCCCTCAAGGGGAAAAACTACAGTAAACGAATGCTACACAATTGCTAAGGCATTAATCGGGTGCCTCGCGCCACAAACGGCAAATTGTCAGCTCGTCAACGCAGAAAGGAAACTTTGAAGTTTACCGCCTAGCTAAATGTAAAGCCACATGTAAATTTACATCCTTTGTCATTTGAAAAATGACATAACAGCATCTTTTGAAGGTCTGTTTAGCTTAAGGCTAACATTTATTGAAAACACCATTTACATGCTAATGGTTAGCATTGGCTGTTGCGCGTTTAGAACCCTTTTTGTTGTTTGGTTGCTTCTTTTATACCACTAAACACTAAAAAATAATAACAATAGGTAAATAACTAAATAAAAAATGGTTTTGTAATTTGGCGTCAAATTCTAATTTTATCCAAATGTTCTATGAATGCTAAATTGTCATTTCTGGTTCAGTAAAATTGCCCCAAATGAGCCAATACCGATGCCTTGAAATGAGTCCAGGTATGGGCCTGGTACCAATACTTCGAATTTACACTCGCTCATCCCTTGAAGCGACAGATGGATTTAGGCGAACATACCTTTCGACGCACTCTTTCACCACAGCAAAATTCCCATCCCCGATGACTTTCCCTATGATGTATTTCTCCAGGATGGCGGGGGCGGTCTGGTCGCCGTGGTTACCGTTAACTGTTAAATTTAAACACGGGATGCTCGCTCTTGTATTGTCGAGGATGAGAAGAAGGTACGCGGAAAGCGGAAATGATGCTGTGCGCAGAAAAGATGAAAGTAACGGGCGGGAAACGCAAAACGTACCCTCGGGCCTGGCCGTCTCCCCCTGCTGGTTGTTGAAGGAACTGCTGACGTTTGAATTTGAGCTGTGATGTGAAGGAACCATCTACAGGAGCAAATAATCAAATCATCGCTTTGGTCTTCGGGGCAAAGCTAGGATGCAATCGCCATGGCAACAGGGGGCCTGTCCGTCAAATCGCGGTTATCTGATAATGAAGTCCGCCTCTTCCATGTCACTAAATCTGAAAATCCCTGCGTAATTCTTCCCTTGGACAAGGAACGGTGAGGCCTTTGCCAATTGGCCGAATAACCGCGTCGAAATCTCAATCTAGATTCCGTGTAGTCTGCAACCAGCAATAATCCGGCCATAAACCAGATTAGCATTTCCACGTGCCAGAGAGATACGCAAATGTGCCATATTATTATATATATATATTTTTTAAACGCCTCTGACTTATTTGTATAACACCGTTAATTGAGTGCAATATTAACTCATTCTATGATAGGCACTTTAGACTAATTAAACAATAATAATAATGTGAAAAATAAATACAAGGCATCGAATAGCTGGATTCAGCAAAGACGTATAAATACGTCTTTGGGATTGAATGAGTTAAAACCGAATGTAATGTTTTTGATTTTTGATTTGTAATTTTAGCCCACTTGTGTTTTTGCACTTTTTTTTTTCCAGAATTGTATTTTTTTGTTGTTTTTTTTGTTTTATACCAGCTTTTTCAGACAAGCCTTTACTTTATATTAAAAAAAAAAAAAAAAGATGTAAATAAATACATGGGTTTAGATTAAATGTGACAGTTATTTTTTATTTTGGAAAAAATAATTCTGTAAATAAATACATGAATAAAGATGAAATTATATATATATATATATATATATAAAATTCTAATTTTTTCTGGATTTACTCTATTTCCACGATATTTTCATGTCTTCTGTCGCCAAGCAATTGTTTTTTATTGTAACATAATGTGATAATGACAAGATTTCAAAGGACATGTCTTACCTTGAGGTGAGGGAGGTTTTTGGCGGCGGACGACTTGCCGGACCTCGGCGCGGAGGTGTGACCGTTTACTGTGGGACGGAAGGCGTGAATTTAGGTGATTATTAACTTATTATCAAAGCCGCATTCAAATTGAGCAAAGCAAATGTGTGAGTTTGGATATTCCTTGCCAGAGATTGATCATTTGACGGCTGCGGCCGTCAACGGCAGTGAATGACTGACCTGGAGCTTTGACGGGAGACTGACTGGCGGAGTGGCGGCTTGTACGTTTCGCTAAGGAAAGGAAAGGTTGATTTTACAAAATGGGAGATGATAAAAGTGGCACTTTTTTTTTTTTTGGGTACCTGCAGCAGGCGACTTGCTGCGTCGCGAAGGTCCAGGACTCTTACTGGTCCGATTGGGAGTTCCGGAACGACTGCTTGATGACTTGACCACCTTACACTCTGTCGGTAGTAGACAATAGAGATGAGATTTTTGGAGGAATTTTCAGAAAAACGCAAGCAAATGTGAAATTGGTTTGTTCTCTCGTTTGGATGAGGAAGTTTCTCGTTTCACAAAATTATCGCCCCCGAATTTCTTCTTCTTCCTTCCCTCTTTCTTTCCCTCTTTTTCCCTCACTTTTTTCTTTCTTTTTCTGTCCACCTTTTCCTCTTTTTTCCTTCCGTCCTTCTCTTTTGCTTTTTTCTTTCTTTTTCCTGATTTTCCACCCTCCTTTATTCTTTGTTCTTTCTTTTTCCTGATTTTCCACCCTCCTTTATTATTTTTTCTTGATTTTTCCTTGATTCTTTTCTTTCTTTCATTTTTATTGTATTTTTTCTTTATTTTTCTTCTGTTCTTTCCTTTCCTTTTTTTTCCACCCACCTGTTTTTTTGTTATTTTTCCCTTTATTCTTTCCTTTCTGTCGCTTCTTTGTTTGTTTTTTCTTTATTTTATATATTACTTTTTATTTTATTTTACTCTTCTATTACTTTTTTCTTTCTTTCGCTCCTTTGTTTGTTTTATCTTTATTTTTTATATTACTTTTTATTTTTATTTTACTCTTCTATTACTTTTTCTTTCTTTTGCTCAGTTGTTTGTTTTATCTTTATTTTTTATATTACTCTTTAATTTAATTTTACTCTTCTATTACTTTTTCCTTTCTCTCACTCCTTTGTTTGTTTTTTCTTTATTTTTTATATTATTTTTTATTTTCATTTTACTCTTCTATTACTTTTTTCTTTCTTTCGCTCCTTTGTTTGTTTTATCTTTATTTTTTATATTCCTTTTTATTTTTATTTTACTCTATTACTTTTTTTTCCTTCTTCCTTTTTTCCTTCCTTTTCTTCCCTTTCTCATTCTTCTTGTTCCTTCATTTCTTCTTAGTTCATTAGGTCAAATAATCAAGCTACCGCTTCATCCTGACAAGAAACTTTCTGAATGTTTTCTTGTTAGAATGAGAAACTTTCTCGTTAGGGCGAGAAAGTTCATCATCCTTATGAAGAACATGTTTGACTTGTCCCCACCCCCACGTCCCATTAGGGGCTTGTCGGTTTTCCATCTCTGGCCTGAAAAATGATCGCAAACCAAGATTAAAACAAAATCGGATCAATTCTCCAATTTTTTCAGCCCTACTCTAAGCCGTATTCGATGCTAACAAATAGCGCATTATCTTGGACTGGAACGGCGCGTGCGTCTCTTCCGTTATTAGCTCTGCTGACAAAACTACAGGGGGGGAAAAAAAGGTGCGACAGGATGTCAACACTCCGGACTGAAATACAGGGATGGCTTCCCTGGAGCTCTTCCTTTTCCTGTACCCTCGCTAGCCCATCAATAAATGAACTCCAGTCAATGGCCTTTCTCTCATTTTGTTTTCGCATTACCAAAACAAAAAGCCGCCACGAAAACAAAGAAGGGAAACGCCACATGCTTTTTTGTCCGCGATACAAAAGAACCGCAAGAATGGATGGAGAAAAGCACGAGCACTGCAGTAGCGGGTACAACACCTGCAATAACACAATACGACCACGGCGAGGATGGACGGACGTGGACGGACGGATGATGCAATAGTGGGCCAACCGGTCAAAAAGCCCGCTGAAGTCTTACCGCTGTGATCCAAAGCAAAGTCGTCGTGGGCGTAGCGGTACTTCTCCGGGCCGCACGCGACGAACACGTCGTCATCGCCGAAGAAGTCCTGCAAGCACGTGATCTGGAGGGGAAAAAGGAAAAATCACTCGTTTGTGGAGCAGGACCAAATTAGGAGACGCTAACCTGTCGAAATTAGCATTATATATTTATTTATATATGAATGAGATGAAAGATTATGAATGAACAGAGTCTGATCTCCTGTAAAAAATTGTTACATGTGAAAAATATGATATACGTTTGTTAGTATTTATGTGTATATGTTTGTATATATTTATCCACATACAATACAAGCGAATATAGTCATATGGAACTACAACTGCATGAATGAACTACATTAGCTTACAGCTACATTAGCTTGTTTTTGTGATGTGAAACATCTCACATGTTGGTAACTATGCCATCTTAATAATCAGATGTTGGTGTATGTGCGGGGGGGGGGGGGGTCAAGTGTCCCGCAAAAGGAAATTCCACTTTGAAGGAAGCAGTAGGAGTAAGCAGACTAAAAAAGCTCATGTGGGCAGCGTCTGCAGTCGTGGATGCTACTAAACAGAAGAAAAACCACATTTTACAAATCCGACAAGAATACCGTATTGTGGAATAAATCTTGGAATAAGTATGTTCCACGCCTACTTCAGGGTACTCGTAGGATCCCTGTTTAAGCGCATGCAGCAAACAATGGCATGCTTGACATTCTTGAGCTGGGTGGTGCGTTTTTATGTTGGAATTCAGCAGCTGAGCAAGGCCACAAATATTGCAGTTGCCATGGTAACCAAGGCCTGAAGGAGTGGGCGACCTGAATAGTCGACTAATGCCCCCCGAACTTCATCGCCCCCAGATAGAATTTTCTAAAAGTCGTTGGGATGGCGCCCATACGGCCGAGGTCAACGTGTAAATCATGATATGACCTCTGACCCGGAGCTAACCGCCTCTAAACAAAATTTGACAGCAAAATAGTCCGTTTTATTCTGCTTTTATGCTTCAAAACAGTGAATTATGTAGAAAATAGCAGAGAAAATTAACCGTTTCACTGGCTTTGACATGCTTCTTCTTTTTTTTTTTTTTATCCTTTTCTTGCACCCCTGTAAAATTTGCGTTTTACACCAAGTGGTCGCTTCCTATCGGCTTGTACCCATTTAAACATGACGGCAAGAAGTACAACAGTTCTTGCTTTGAAAAAAAAATGAAAAAGCACTAACAGGTTCAAATTGAGTTTTATCATGTTATTTTTTTTAATTCTTAGTAAAACAAAATGGCTTATAAAATATTAATATGGAACAGTTAGGGGAGTCTCATTTGCCGTTGCAATAATAGGAGGAATATAGCCTGTAATGTTTTCATGGTTGAATATCATTTGTTGATTTTTGTTTCAAATGTACATTGTGATTATTGGCTGAAGCTTGATTTTTGTATAAAAAAAATGCAAATTGCATCAAAATAGAAATATTTCTCAGAAAAATTGCAGTTTTCATCCCTAAAATCTTAGCCACGCCTCCTCCCCCCAATTTTGTTTTATCATGTTGTTTTTTTACTTCTCAGTAAAACAAAATGGCTCATAAAATATGAATACTGAATAGTTAGGGGAGTCTCATTTGTCGTTGCAACAATAGGAGGAATATAGCATGTAATGTTTTCGTGGTTGAATATGATTTGTTGATTTTTGTTTCAAATGTACATTGTGATTATTGGCCGAAGCTTGATTTATACAAAAAAATATTAGTATAGATTTATACAAAAAAATATTAGTATTAATAAGTATTTTAATATTTATATTAAATTTAAATGTAATTTAAATTTATTTTAAATTTGATTTAATAATTATTATTATAAATTAGTATTATAAGTATTAAAAAAATGGCATCAAAATAGAATATTTAACATTTTATTTAATAATTATTAGTATAAAGTAGTATTATAAATATTTTAAAAAATGCATAAAAACAGAAGTATTTCTCAGAAAAATTGCAATTTTCATCCCTTAAAATCTTAGCCACGCCCCCTCACCCGATTTAGTTTTTAATGTATATTTGTTTCCACAGCCGCACTTGTAGTGAACGCCCTGCCCTCCACCGAGCTGAAAAAAATTCCTTGAAGAAACTGCCAGATCTAGGGCGGCGATCCCCGAAGGGCTGAAGGCAACTGGCGCGCAACCGTAGCCAGGACGAGTCATCATCCAGGCGACAATGATGTCAAATTTTCAATGGCTCCCCGCCGACGAAACCCAACGCGCACCCAAACACGCAAATTGAGGACACGGCCGATCGATTGAACACAGCGGGCAAACGAATGGGTAAAAGGGAGCGTGCCCCGCCGTCTCCGACTATTAGTGTCAGCGATGGACAAGATGCGAGGTCATCGCTGAGCGTGCTGGATGCGCAAGACGGTTGGAGCTTGGAAAGGGATCAAAAGGAGGCCATCTTTGTTAGCCGGAACGTAGCATCACATCACCGCAAAGGTAACGTTGCTTAGAATGAGCAACTCCGCGTCGAGTCCGAAGGTCGTCGAGCCACGCGTGACTGTAATAGCGGGGCGAGGACAGCGAGTCACATGATGTGGGACGCTAATGAATCCGGTTGAGGCCCTTTCCACTTCCTTATGTAGTACAGTGGCGTCGCTAGCTTACGTAACGAAGTGGAATACTACGTTTTTTTCATCCCCTTCTCACGGCATTTTTCACACTTTACGGCATCAGCAAAAATTATAGAAATTTTAATTTGACTGTGAGTCACACCACATTTATACGTCACTAATGCGTCAGTAAGATGCTGATCTCCTATTGGTCGACGTCACAGTGTCACTAAGATGCCGAAATGCTAAAGCGTTGATCTGGAACTAGCGCTTACGATATCGTATTTATTGTGCATTTTAGTGCTTAATTCAAACTTGAATGGGTTAGCCAAGATTACTAGTGATGTTAAAGGGAGAAGTAAGATGGTTACTATGGAAACGGAGCTGGAGATAATCAAGAAATACCAAGAAGGCTAGGCTAAGCTAGGCTACGCTCGCTGGGGAATATGGCAACTAGCTCAAGTCACGCCACGCCAAAGGCAAATCAAATTTTATTTTTCCTTTAGATTTTTTTTGATTCTTGATGTTATTCAGTCAATATTCAGTTTTATTTGATTTTTGATCATTTATTTACATACTTTTACAGGACTCTATGTATGAAGTTACAGCTAATTCCCGAAGTTGATTGGTTGCAAATGCGCAAAGAAATTTTGTTTTGATCTGCGGCCAAACGTTTTGATTTCGATGCATCCCTATTATTTTCGTTTTTTGTTTTGTTTTAACCAATCAAATCGTATAATTTGCAGTCATTTTACTTTACAGAACTTTTCTTGCCCACGGTCTTTTTAATTAAATTAGCTAGTGGAAATAAAACCTGAAATGCTTTTTTCCATTCTTGTCCTTTGATGTTTTCAGGCTCCGAATAAAAACTTTTTTCTTTCACACCCTTTGAGGGACAGTGTGGAAAGACAGTCAAAGTACAGTTAAGTGGTGTGTGTTCCGGTTCACCGACATGATGCCAACTGGGCCTGAAAAGAGCGTTTGAGTGGCTGCTGACATCACACAATAGCACACAATAGACGCCGTCCCCGATCTTGCACCCCCCCCCCACCCACACACACACACACACACACACACTCCACCCTCGTCTTTCACACGTCCTACACCGCCCCCTTCCATCCTTACCCTCTAAAACCAAACCATCTATCTGTTGTCCGCTAGAGTTTCGAATCTATTTGGAGTGAGGAAAGTCCAACACTTTGAATGAAACAATCGATTACACCCAGTTGGATTAAATATCTTCAATATACATTTCTCCCCCGTTGACCCGAATGCTGGCGCTTTAATCCACATTTGGCCCTGAAAACTATCAGATGGCGGCCTCATGCGACGCTAACCTCGCTAATCCGTCTGCCGGCGTGGCACGTTGCCCCAACGTCAAGTATAAAGACAGATCAGAAGTGAAACCTCCGACGGTGGACGAGGCCAAGACGAGGCGGCGTTGTTCAAAGGGGGACGTGGCGGATAATGCCGTCGTTGATCAATGTCAAGCTAAGCAAAATCGGTCATGTCTTTGATCTGCAAAGCCGCTGAGAGCGAGAACATTGTCATTATTGACTAAATTCATCATGCTTCTCGAACAGATACTTGACACAAGACCCGAACAGACACGAGGCTTCCAATAAATAGTCATTCCACACCCCCTCCTTTTTTAAAAAGAATCTATTGTCCGACGTGAGTTGATTTTTTTTTTCAACTAAGGTTGTAGCGAGCAGATATAACTACTTTTTATTAAAGATCTTCCATACATATGAATTTCTAGACACCAGAATTGGCTTTTGCTAACTGTTTAACAATTACCATTAGCATTAAGGTGCAAAAAACGACCTTGACTACTAAGGTCAACAAATACGACCATTTAGTTCACACATACAAGTTCTATATTCATTTGATATTTACAAGTGTCCTTAAAGTCACGCAGAGACAATGATTGAACGACAGTTCATGAGTAAAAGTGAGAATAGAGTTGCTTTTTAGCTCCTGAGGTCATTGACTTCCTGTTCTTCTTCATAATCTTGATGAGCTGATTCATGCTTTACTACCGGCTCCTGGCTAAAACTTGAATACCTAAAACTGAGCCACTATTGTTTGATTTGCGTGATTATTGGATAATACAGGCCTAGTACCTTTTGGTATGTTTTTTTTTCTTTATTTTGGAAAGCTCCATTTGCTAATATTGTCTTTAATGAACAACTATTAAATCAGTAAGAAAACAAATAGTATAAGCCATTCGAAAACTATGTGGTGCAACAAGACAAGAAATGAAACCTTGTGTCAAGATGGTCTTTGCAGTTTTTTTTACCCCCAAACTACTACTGCTGTACGGCTTTTCCATTTTATATTTGAACATTATTTTTGTTACTTTTTGAAAATTGAATGATTCGTGTAGAAAATAGCGGCGCAAACATGGTTCTAACGGCGCTTCAAGACGGATTATTTTTCGCCCAACCATTTTCACAGTAGATTTTTCCTAGCATGAATAAATCATTCATGATTATATTAAAAAAAAACGCTATTCAGGAATTCTTTCTTAAAATTATCTTTCACTGAGTTTTGGAGAAACGTGTATCAAAATGATTAGTGGTACGACTTGAATACTTGTACTGGTATCGGTATGAAAAAAAAAAAAAAGTGATATCGAACACTCCTGGTCCTAACCAAACCTTTTTTTGCATGAATTGATGAAACCTTCTGAGATAAGAGACAAAACAAACAAAGCGGTCCAGTTGTGTTAGTTGTATGAAAAAGTACGCGTCCAGAAAAAAAAAGTTGGGATTGAGAAGCACGGTCTTTGCTGGACTTTTGAACTTTTGACCAACAAACTGTATCTGCGCATGTTAGCCAGCGGCCATCTATCACGACAATCTACAACTGACTGCACATACAAAATCTAGAAAGGGCGAGAGGCTCTTTAGGAGCAGATGTTCCAATTATCTCTGCTCGGGCTCATTTCCTCTCTCATTCCTCAATTTGCAGACTTCTTTCCCTTGTGAATTGGAGACACTGCGAACTTACAAATACTGTACAAGTAGAAATGGACTTTACGGGTTTTCAAACAGTTTAATGTCAAAAGGAGACTAGCTCAAAATGCAGTCATGAACTGTACAATAAATAATTAAATGTGATACATGAACCTAAGGAGGTTCCTGTATCTATATACCGTATTTTCCGCATTATAAGGCGCACCTAAAAGCCTTCATTTTTTTTAAGGTTTAATGTCAAAAGGTGACTAGCTCAAAATGCAGTCAAGAACTGCACAATAAATAAATAAATGTGATACATGAACCCAAGGAGGTTCCTGTATCTATATACCGTATTTTCCGCACTATAAGGCGCACCTAAAAGCCTTAATTTTTTTTTTTTAAAAGCTGATGGTGCGCCTTATAATCAGGTGCGCCTTATATATGGATGAATATTGAGATTGGGATTGGTAGACGGGGAATGAAGTGATAAAGTAAGCTTGACCTCTTTCTTTTGTGTGTTTACAGTTAAACAAGGTTGCTCATATTGACATTGAGTTATTATGCTATTTAGAGTATAGAGTTATTATTTGACTTATTATTGTTAATACTGAGTGTTACTATATTGTGATTAAAATATGTCATTAATTGAGGGTGCGCCTTATAATCCGGTGCGCCTTATATATGGAAAAAGTTTGAAAATATGTCATTAATTGAGGGTGCGCCTTATAGTGGGAAAAATACGGTAATTTGATGGGATCTTCAACATTCAGTCGAAGCTAATGAGTGACAAGACACGCAATTAACATTCAGCGTGAAGAGCACAAGTCAACATAGAGCTGCGTTGTGTGCACACACGCGCACGACACCTGACAGCTGAGCTCGGATACACTCTTGCAGTCTAATTATCCGGTGGTGGCATGGCGCCCCGGTCCATAGTGAGGGAGGGGCACGTGTGTGTGACACCCTGCTACTGTTTTTGTGGGTTTGTAGTGGACGGGGCGGGGACGGTGTCTGATCCCCCCCCCCCCCCCTTTTTTTTTTTTTGGAGGAGCAGATGGCGGGCTGCAGCTGGGGGCGTTGGCCCTCAGAGCATGTGTTGTGAGCTGGCCTTTTATTGAGCGAGTGGATGAGCAAGCAAAGCGCTTTCAAGGAAAATAAAAAGTAGACTTTGGACTCTATGGGAGGATCTTTAGGGCTGTGGTTCTCAAATGCGGGTACTACATTACCCATGGGTGTCCGGGGTTTTGAAGGGGGCTGATTTTGAAGGGGTCATAACATCGTCAAATATAAACATATATTTACCTTCAACACCTCAAAACGTTCATGGGGCGTCAGCCATATTATTGTTTTTTTTTGGGGGGGGGGGGACCTAGCCCCCTTTATGTACTTGTAAAAATGCAAAAATAGCAAAAGTAACTACTTTATGAAAATGAAATAGGAATATTTATGGTCATAATTAGAGAGTATTGTGACTTTTCAAGACTTTATGGGAGTTCAGGCTAAGCCAATCATCAAAGTCATTGAAAGGCTTGCAAATATTTTAAGATGGCCACCCGGTGATTTGGGGGTGTCAACAATTTATTTTTTTTTTATTGCGCCCTGTTGACGAGTTGTCATTGAAAGGATTAATGCAAAAAATCGTGAGAAAAAAGCATGATAAAACATCGGGTGCCAATATGTCCAAAATTGGATAATATGTCCAATATGACAAAATTTGAATGGCAGTAAATGAGCCTGACTTGGGTCAAATTTGACACCTACAGGATATAGGGTATACCTCTCAATTTGCAAGCATTTAGAAGGGGCGGCAGCATGGCATATTGAGAGTCATCATGTTTTGACAATCAATGCAACATTTTATCCCCTCATGATTTTTTTTTACGCTTTTCCTTTGATACCACACATCAAAAACATCAAAATTTCCTTCAGTGGGTAGCTGCGATTTTGAGTTTCTGCAGGTATCAGCGAATCAAATTGAATGCTTTATTACCGTGGCAGGAAAACGGCATTTTCTTTTCAAATTAAGAGCAAATTAACTGGAACATAAAATACCGTCTTCCCAGATTGTTTTACACCAAATAAATCAAGACAGGAATGAGACATATTAATATACTGGCTAGATATAGATCATGTGGTCATGTGTTTAGGGTGGTCCCATGTGTTGGGAGCCCTAACCTTTCTGAGACTTTAATGACGAGCTGCAGACGGATGGCGGCGAATTAACAAGAGGGGCAAGGTGGGACGGCGTGGGCGGGATCTTTACTCGCGCACATGACAGCAGGCTTAAATGTGTATTCATTAGTGCCTCCTTGACGTGATTGTGGCGTGTAATTGCGTGAGCGCCGGATTAAAGGTTATAATTACCGAGACCGCTGACACAGCTGAAGCCGATAAATCGCAGTTTTTTAAGCGAGCCGCGCGTGTCCATCTGCTACTCACTGGCTCAAAAGGTGAGTGTAATACTTGGTTGCAACCAGCAGGGGCGCTGTTGAGGCGGTCTAGTTAACAGTCTGATGAAAAACAATGTTGGCAAGTGACCTAATTTATGACGAATTTTATGAACTCTGAACACAGTTGTTCGGAACGTTCAGACATTTGTTGGAAAATAGAGTGGGTGGAGCTACATCTAAAATTTTGATGATTTTAGGCAAAATTGATGACCAGTGGTCGGAAATAATGGACTTGAACTGAAATTATTCCAATAATTAAAGAAAATTTCTGTTGTTTTTTTCCGTTAAAGTAGATGCTAAATAAGGTTGATAATGTTAATTTGCGCGACTGAGGGAACACTAATTGAAATAGATGTTGATTAATAGAAAAATCGGACCTTCTAAAATACCTTTTCATTTCTGCCATGCTATTTAAAAACAACATTATTTTTCAAATTGACAGCGTAGAAAATACATTAGCATCATTTTATAATTAAGATGAATTTACCTCGTTTGTTTGCCAACACCATGAAATAGACTAAAATATTGATCACTGCTTTTCAAAATAAAAGCAGTTCATTTGAATTCAACAACGATTATTGCTACTTTCATCGAGAACGAAAGAAATTTGAAAACATTTACTGTTGAGAGGCTGAAATTTCAATCGATTTCTAAATGATCAAAAAATCTTTGATAAACATTAATATCGATTAGCTTTCGATCGATCTTTGCGTAATTTTTTCCTAAAACAAACATTTATTGAGCGATTGTGCAGGTTTCGTGCCGTGGAAATGTGGTTGCCGTGGTTACCCGTCCGGAGGCTTACCTGCTTGCCTTTCAGCGTGTACAGCCTCTTGACGGCGCCAGAGTCCAGCTTGACGGCGTCCGTGATGTCGGTGAGCACCTGCTCAAAGGAGTGCGCCGTCTTCCTGTTGAGTAGGACGCGCACGGCCTTGCGCGGTTTGACGCCGCTCCGCACCACCGTCACCAGCTTGGGCTTGATGAAGTCTTTGGGCTCGCGCTGATGCTCGCCCTTGGGCGGGACCAGCGAGGACAGGGAGCGCGACGTGCCCGTCTTGCTGCCCACCGCCCAGTTGGGGTTGACGTTCTTGGCGTAGTCCACTCGGCGGAAGGGCTCGTTGGAGGCGCACACGTAGCTTTCTCCTGGACGGGAAGGGAAAGGAAGGTGGACCCAGTTTAGTATTAGGCAGAGGAGGGCAAGTCACAGTTCGTCAGAGCCCCGCCCCCTTTCTGTCACGGTCGGTGCATCATTTTTTCAAGCCATGCAAAATTGGAATCGTCGGTCCGTCATTCGTCAGGCGCCGGTCTTCATCTGTCTGCACTCAAACTAATTATTTTTTTCTGTTTTAGTACTTACATTTAATGTTAACACCATATCTGTTCTACCGTTACACTGCAATTGAAAGAACAAAGTAATATAAGTGTAACACGAAAACAAACCCCGCTCGGGGGTTCAACCCTAGAGTGCAATTTGCAATCTTGCCCAATGGATGGAATTATCATGTTTTACATGACCCTCAAATGGTAGATGTCGGGTCTCTTCAACTATAAAAGACGGTTGCATAAACATTTGTCGAAATTTCATCCGTCACGTACACTACAAGTGAAAGAAAGTATTGCTGAGGTTAAATTTACTAAAACATATTTAATTACGGAATGAAAAAACTTCTATTGTGTTGAAATCGGGACGGAACCGCGAGAACAAAAAAGGCGGGCTCGGCCTTTTCCACATTGGCCTTCATCCAAGGTCAAATTTATCTGCCAGCATTCCAGCTGGGGAGTGGACACGCAAATATCCCCCCACCCTCGCAGCAAAGACAAAGTGTGACACTGGCAGCGCTGGCGTTGTGCTGCTTTGAGCTGATCCACAAAGCACAGCTGATCGATCCTGCAGCGATCAGGTGATCTGCATGTGGAAAGCGGTTTACAAGCGGCCTTGAAAAGCAACATGGCGCGGGAGGCTATGAAATCCAGGCGCTGACATTTGCTAACGTGTGTCAAGAGGAACGAAAAGAACTTCCTGATTTAAGAAGGCCATTGTGACAAGGTCTCCCTTGATACTTGGCTTTATTCTGCGCGCTAATTATAGAGCTAGGCCACAGAAGGAGGCCGGCCTGTCATTTAAATATTCGAGGGGGGGTCAACATTGTGACGCTTTTCTCTATTTCCCAGGGGGGTGAAAAGATCTCAGGTGCGCCCCCCCCCCCCCACCCGGGAGACACACTGCTGTCCTCATGTGGATGACAGATGCGGGCATAAGTAACCCAGGAAACGGGAAACAGAGTTTTTGAACACGTTCATTATTTAGTTATTTAAATTTTACATTTTATTTAATAGTTATTTAAAATTATTTTTACACGGTGCCGTTGAAAGGATTAATGCAAAAATTTGACAAAACATCGGGTTTTCAATAGGTCCGAAATTGAGAATATTTCCAATTTTGAATGGCAGTAAATGAGCCTGACATGGGCTAAATTTGACACCTCTAGGGTGTACCTCCCGTTTGCAAGCGTTTAGAAGGGAGAGCAGCGTGACATATCGAAAGTCGGCATATTTTAGTCTCCAAATGTTTTTGTTTTTCTTTTTTGGTATGCTTTTCCTTTAATATCACAAACCAAAAACATGAAAAATCCCGATTTGGGTCGAAATTTCCCCCAGGTGTTAAAATGGTGTTATTGGAAACTAATGAATTAAATTTAAGACTTTAACACCCCCCTTGCCACGTTTGCCTTTTCACTAGAGCAGCAATGTCCGGTTCAGTAATCCCCTCCGGTTGCGAGTGAATTGCTCTCAGTTGGGTTTTGAGACACACACACACAGACACACACACACACACACACACACACACACACACAAAAATTGCTGAGCTCTGAGAGTGTCGACTCACACGGTGTGAAAAATGACAAGAGTTTAGTAGTCGGCGTATCTGGACTTTGGATATCTTGAAAGCTTTATTTATTTATTTTTTTTTTTTTTTACTGCAGTCCAGTGGTTTTACTACTTTAATCACGACCGTTAAAGTGAGTTGAGGCTTGTAAAGTGGGCGAAAACTTTGTGATGGGTGTTTCAACGCACTGGGGAAATAACGTTTTATTGTCAAACAAATTACGTTCGAACTGAATTACGGCGAAAAAAGATAATAAGACACCCCGAAAAATCTGGGATGCCTAAACCTGAACAGCCAATAACTTGCTTTGGTTTGTAGGAGCTATTCTGGGTCAAGCTATGGCCGTTTGTAGCTCATTTTGGGGGGGTGCTCAAGCACCCTTAGAATTAAAGAAATTTGTTATTTTTTAATGTAATTATTTCGATCGTCGTTCGCTGTTTATTCAGTAAGTTAGCCGACACTTTTTATTAGCTAGAAAATTATTTAGATGAACAGACAGCACTACTGTACTACAGCACTACTAACCGTTTATTATTATAAACAATGGTCATGTGACAGTCACAAGGTGAACTGTGATTGGTTGTTTCTTGAGATTTGAGCACTTTGCATTATGCCCATTGGTTACTTGAATGGTATCAAATCCCGGGGAGGGATGGTATCCCAGAATGTTTTGCTCAACTATGTGCAAGCGATTTATGCATTCAAATCATATTTAAAAAACAAAATAACACAAATCTAATACTTCATACTGAAGATTTCTTTTCACTTTGAACACTTTGCATTATGCCCATTTGTTATTTGGTTATTCATGGTATCCCAGAATGTTTTGCTCAACTATGTGCAAGCGATTTATGCATTCAAATCATATTTAAAAAAACAAAATAACACAAATTTAATACTTCATACTGAAGATTTCTTTTCACTTTAAGCCTACATGATCAAGCAAGATTATGAAAAGTATGCATTTCATTATACCATAACTTTAAAACGAACATAATTCATTGACCTTCCAGTCATGCTCAGCAATCTGACAGAAGAAATTGTTTTTATATTTGAAAGGGACAATGTGTAAGACTCACACTGTTTTGCATTCAAAAAGAATAAATTCAATGATTATAAATGTCAAAAACTTGCAAATAAATGTCTTCCTCATGACCAACATTACGTTTTAAATATAATCGTAGATCTAGGTATCATGGAATGATATTACATGGGGGGGTGGCACTCCACTGGAGTGCAATGGAAAATGCAGCACCTCCTGCTGTCCGTAATGAAAAATGCTGTAAATCTTACACAATGTCCCTTTAAAGACACTTTTTAGTTTTCATCACATGGGTATTCCTGGGTACATTTATTTATGGTTTAAGCTCTCATGTAATAAAATGACAAGATTAGGTCAGTGGGGTGCTTGAAGGAATTTCAGTGGGTACCCGAGATTTTAAATAAAACAAACATGCAAAAATCCTTTAAATATAATTATTAAATTAATTTATTGTTTCGGGGAAATGTGTTCATAAAACAAAGTTTAAGTTCAGTAGGTTATTCAATTTCATTATTGGAAAAACTCATAAAATGGTTTGACCCAACTTGTCACGTGTCACCTCCCATTACCTATCAAGTTAATTACTTATTTTAGTGAACACATCTTTTTGATACCAAAAGAGGACACTTTATGTTGAATATTTTTCTGTGGACAGTTATATTTATGATTATTTCTGATGAGAACAGGTCTGACAGATTTCTTCTATGATCCAAACAGGACACCAGATTGATTTACATTTTAGTGGACTAATAGAAATGAAGTTTGAAAGGCTCTAAAGTTTGATGAATCAGACACCGATGGCATGTTTTAAGACATTTTTTTTTTTGGACTGCAAGCAATTCTTTGCACTGTTTAAATAAATAAATTAATCGTGTCCAAATATGACGATTTCTTTGTGACGTATTCGCCACCTTACCTTCCACCAGGTCGTCCAGACTGCAGATCTTCTTTCCCCCGTCCAGGGCGTACAAGGTCCGGACCCCCTGCGGCAGGTTGACGTTGTCCGACAGCGAGCGCGTCAGCTCCATCAGCAGCGCGTCCATGGATCGGAAGCGGTCCGAGGACACCGCGTAGACCAGGCCCTTGAAGTACTTGTCCCCGTTTCGGTAGAAGCGCACTTTTTTGGCCTTTTTCTCGGACGTGAGCGACTGCAGGGTTCGAGTCCGGTAGAAGCTGCAGTGCGCGCTGTGCGCCGGGCTGGCCGTCATCCCCGCGCCCCTGGAGGAGCCTCCGCCGCCGGCGTGGGAGCCCGGAGCCCTCGGCGTCCGGTGCGGCTTGCTGTCGCGCTCCTCGAAGTGCTCGAATTCGATGCTTCTACTCAGCGACATGTTTTTTTTTAGCTTCCGGTTTTTTAACGGAACTTTCTAATCACGCGGACTTGGAATGGATTGGAGAGACGAATTCTACAATAAAACGAGTCCAAAAGCGTCCAGAGTTACTCGCTTGGACATCTTAGTTGTCCAAAAGACAGCAAAGTTGGTCGGGGAAAACTTTTAAGAGGTCGAAGTGAGCTCCATCCGAACGCTCTGATTCCTCTGCGGTCAGCGTGCGTCATAAGTGCCAAATCAATGGATGGATGATGCGGGAGGGAGGGAACCCCGGAAGCCCGGCACGCTCACGCAGTCTCTGGGTCCTAACGCCCGTCTTTAATAAATTGTGACCGGAAGTACAGTAGACACTGATAGACGATTCGATTGTAGTTACTTCTTATAGAAAAAAATAAAGTCTTTACCCCGATTGTTATTTTATTTTTGTATTTTTATCCTACATTAAATTGCTTCATCGTTGCTATCATTGTAAAGTTTTTTTTTTTTGTGCAAAATACAACTTCCTTATTTGCAGCTATTAAAAATACATTTTACATCATTTTTGTCATCATTGTGTAAAAGCATTTTTTTTTTTTTTTTTTTTTTTGCTTTTGCAAAGGACAACTTGAAACTTGTAAACTTATTTTCTTCAGGAAACAGTCAATAGTAGGTTATATACATGATACCTAAAATCATGATTGGCCAATATTTACCATTTTATGCAAAATTATAGATTGGCTGTATTGTCATCATTTGATAATTTCCGTAATTATATGTTTTATGAATGTATTGAGGGCCAACATTGTGTCTTATTTGCATTGGCGTGATGGTGCATTTTCTCAAGTTATAGGATTGTTTGCTGTAGAATGACTTGGTTTGCGGTAGTTAGGTGGTGCTGGATTTTAATTAAACTATAGTAGTTTATTTGCAACAGTGGTGTCAAACTTGTGGCCCGCGGGCCAGATGTGGCCCGCAAACACATTTGATTGAGCCCACGAGATTATTTCGCGACATATAAAAAGGAGATTTTTTTTTCAATGAATGAAAAACTTGATTTTTTTATGATTTATAACAATTTTAATGTCTCATGATTAATAGCAGGATTGTGCTTGTACTATTTTAGACAGTATATATATAAAACCATACGTTTTGATGTTTGATTTTGTAACCGAGAAAGCAAATTGGTGCATACATTGTGTTTTTCAGTGCATAAGGTTGTTATACCCCCCACGTCCAACTTCCAAGGACGCCGACGGGATTCTTCCCGTCTAAAGCCAGCTGTGTCGGATGTGCTATGTGAGGCGACTGCCGGAGAGGAAGTGAGAGCACAGAAAGCAAAATTGGAGCACTTTTCCTGCAGCCAAGCGGCAGAATATCCTGTACAGCAAGATGACAATCTCCTCGATAAACAACAAGCAGGTCGGAGGGGAAGTCTTCAACGTCGCCACTGGGGATCCCTTATGTGAGTTGTTTATTTTTTTTTTCTTTCAACACCTCAAATTGTTCAGTGGCATCAGTTCTATCCATACATATGTAGGTTTAATTATTATTTTTTTTTATGTGCTGCCTCTTCAGGACAACATAAAGGCAAAGAAGTGAATTTGACAAAAAATCAAAAGGTTTGCATTGAAATTGTACATGTTTTAATCATCTACTAGAAATTTAATCTCCCTAGTGTTTATTTCCCCATCGATTGTTTTTAATTTTATAATATCAGAAAGGAATCAAAGCAATCTCTAAAATCTGTAACATAAAGCCTCGTAGGTTAAGCAAAAATGTGCCTGTCAGGAAACTGAAGTTCTCTAGCGCTCTCTAGTGTTCATATTAAGATATTAAAGGAATGAAATACACGATACACAACAGTCAAATAAGTAAGGAATTTGGCTTTTTTTCCTGGAAAAAAAAGCTTCAATCCTGTCACATCATGAAGTTGAATTTAAAACATTGTGATTATTTATTATTTTCTTAAGAGTTTCCGCAAAGTTACATGACTAGTTTTGTTGTTGTTTTCAAGAAAACAAATGGAGCTAACGAAATCTGACACGATCGATGTTATTGTTAGACGGAGCTTTGTCGACATCTTGCGGCGTTTTAGGGTACTTCAAAAGCGTACTGCTGGATTCTATTCAATATCAATTGAATTTTAGTGGAACTGTATCCATGAAAATACAGATTCGCTGTCTTTCGCAGAACCGCGTTTACATACGTAAAAATATTTGTTTTTTTAAGCTAATGACAGATGTTTACCCACGTATCAAAACATGTGAATTGGCGAATGTGCATGTGGGAATTAGATTGATTAAAAACATAAACAAAACATAGTGTTATTGAGGCTCAGAATTCAATAGCATCGCATTGAAATCTGCTTTTGATCATAGTATTTTTTAAATCATAATTTGAGATAACTCATTTAACATAAGCCATTGGTTCTATGGTTTCACGCATTCATAATTGACGTCATCATGAAGTCTATTCGTGTGTGCATAAGTGTGAGTTTCCACCTCCTTTGCAAACATGACCTATGATGCATATATCATCACGCATATGAAATGTGTCAGAATATTAGCAGGGCGAGCAGTTGGGACGTTGACGGTTGTCTTTCACGATGCATACAAAACCAAACCAGCTGGCAGGTCCACGCCAATGACGTCAGCGTCGCCGGACGCTCTCATTGGCTGAGCAATACTTTGTAAGTTTACGTAGCGTGATTGTTTTTCACAGACAACAGCATAATTGCATACCTCGTACTTATATTTGCCAATTAAAATGAATATTTTTGACCCTCAAAGGACAACATACGCGCTTCTGGAATCGGTTCGCTAATATCGCCTTTAGCTAACATGTAACACTGAGACAATATACGCTAAAATTAGCATTTAAATTCAATTTGAATGCAATACATTGATGCCAAAGAGTGCTTAAATCCTCTTAACCCTTGTGGCATTATGTTACAAATTATGGAAATTCCTTTGATTTTTTTTTAATGGTATAAAAAACTAGGGAGCTGAAATTTCCAGCAGATGATTAAAACATGTCCAATTTAAAAATGCGACAATTCTGACATTTCTATGGGATTGCAGCAGGGACGTGCTAGATTTTGTATACAAAAATAATCATTGTCCAAATTTTGGACCATATGAAACCATTACAATTTTTTGCTATGCATTTTAATAGGATGTATTCCATTGATTTTCCTGCGATTTTTGCAATATTCCGTTGAGCGGCTGTCTCAGCAAACAGAACATTCTTTGTTGACTTGTGTTTCACCTAAAGACAGTGGGTGGCGGTAGAGACCAGATAATGGCTATGTCTTAAAATATCATCATAACTTTAAGGCTACAAAGACAGACCATGCCATTTTTCAATTATTTTGTGAGTGCTAAAAACATTTGGATGGATAGAATTGATGCCGCTGAACAATTTGAGTGGTTGAAGAAGAAAAAAAGTCATAAATAACCTTGATGACTACGCCTTTGAAAGCATTTACAAACCCAGGAAGAAAATGCAATGTGTATAGTTTGCAAAGTGTGTGCACAAGGGTTAAAAGCGTATAAATGATGAAATAAAGGTAAATAGCGGTACTGTACTGACGTTATCTTGTTATGTTTGACCTTCTGACCAGTAGATGGCAGTATTTGACAGGCCTCGCACTGGCAGCGCTCCTCCGGTGAGAAAGTTTTGTCCTCCATGTAAAGAAGTGAAGTTTTTCAGACTTTCTGCCTAAGAGCACCTGGGGCCACGTCAGTCTCAATCCTTCAGGGACTCCGCCAGTCCAACAAGCTCCACGTCCGAATGGAAATGTGGACCGGATGCTCTGCAGAATCGCATGTTGAAAGACTGACAGCTTTGCAAGGGTTTCCTCGGTGCACTTTTGATTGATGCCAAGTTTAAGCTAAAGATTTAGCGAAAATGTCAGTCACAGTTCCATTTGTCTTGCACATTTTTTAACCCCGTTCGCTTCATTCAAATTTCAGCGTGGTGGTCAGCGTATTTAGACCACTCAGGCTTCCATTTTCTTCATTCGCAAATGTTCACATTTTTCATCATTTCACCCGCACAAAAAACAAACAAGAAAAAAAAAACAACAAAAAAAAAACAGTCATTTATTGTCAGTGAGAGATTCATCAAAACGCGGTCATAAACACTACCAGTAAATAGGAAAAAATACTTAAATTTGAGTGAAAATAGAACTAAACGTTTCATAATGAGACGATTTAATATAAACAAACACAACTGAAGTGAAATCAACAAGTGTACAGCACCGAATTGGAAAAAAAAAACGTATTTTGTGAGATTTTAGTGTAAAGAAAGCTCGGTGGTGTGTCGGGTGATTTGAGTGATGCTCTCTTGTAAAGAATCTGGCACATAAGATAAGGCAGCCACCCGTCTATTGGTTTATTTACAACCTGGATAGCATGAGTGATGATCTTCTCTGAGCGTGTGTGTTCGTGTCCCTTTGGTTTTTGCCACAAGGTGGGGACCAAATCCCGAGTTTGACTGTCTTCGCGGGGACCTCTTGGACTTGTGGGGACCGTTTTGGTGGACCTCACAAGTTCAGAGCTTGTTTTCAGGGTCAAGACTTGCTTTAAGAGTAGGGCTGCAGAATTTATGGAATTTTAATAACGATATTGGCTTCCACGAAAGTTGATTCTCGGAGATATTAGCATATGTACATGTCAAATCAAGCACTTTCTCATCCTACCAGCAGGGGGCAATGTTTCCCACATGTTTGCATGACAAAAGCCTCTGCTTTTCTCACCCTAATATATTATTTATCAGTGTGAAATGGCGTTGAGTTTTTCATCTCATTCCTTCTCGCTCCCTTTCTCTCTTTAGTGCTAGCTGTCAATTGAGAATTGCTTTGAAAAATTCAATTGGCAAAAACTGGAATAAATTCAGTATGAAATGCTCAAAAATGACATTTTGACTGCCAATTTATTGAAATTTGCTTAAAATTACATTATGTGCTCGGTTCAAAGTTGGCTTCATTGTTTTTCATTGTTTTGCACTTCGCAAGTAAGTTAGCTGTGCTGCCCTGTGTGCCATTTGTCTTAATTATTATTTACTTTATTTATTTATTTTAGTTATTACGTTTTTTTATTTTAGTTATTTATTTATATTATTTGTAGGTATCAAGCCTTGAAGCCTTGTTTATATACTGCTTGTTTAAAAAAAAAAGGGCAATAAATAGACATATTTGACCAAACATGAATAATCATGATTTCAATATTGACCAAAACAATTGTGATTATTATTTTGACCGTAATTGTGAAGCTTTCATTTACAGTAAAGATTGTTATTGGATTTTGGTAGAGGTTGAGGTTAAGTTAAGGCAATCTGCTGCCTTTTTTAATGAGATGTCCCCACTATGACAGAAAAAAAAGAGTTTATATCTGTGTGTGTGTGTGTGTATATACACTTACCAACCGACTGATTCTATGTACACATACAGCAATTGATTTGCAGCAGACACGGGCCTGTCCTGTTTGTGGATTTGACACCTCGCATCCGTTGCCCGGCAACAGCTCCCCCATTGCGGTCTGTGGCGTGGAGACGACAGGAAGTGATGCTTCGCTGCTGCTCTCTGTGAATCACACGCTTGCTAGGAGACTGAGTGTGGCAGTGATGTAACAATGTACAGTATTTGTGTGCCTCCGGCGTTACAAGACACTTTTTGCACAAATTGCGCCTTTGCAAACAATCATATATTTAAAGTGATAGCGTTGAAAATCGTCCATTTTATCTTCGTATATTTCTTTTCACTTTACGCATACTAACATGGCAAGATACATGCAGCAACACAACATGAAACGCCACTAACACGTTGACGGAGGCCAGTGTCAAAATAAACATATCGAATAAAAAATGGACGTCAATTGTCTTCCTTCCAAATTATGGACATCACGTTGCATATGCCGCCATTCGAGAATCGTATTCGATCACCGATTAAGGATGCCAAAAAAGCGCTCAAATGTAAAGCCACTGCTAGCTGCTAACACGACGAGGAGTCATAGGATGCATTCAAATGCAGTCGGAAATGGTCAACTCAGAATGTAAAAAGTCCACTGACGCATGAAACATTAATGTCTTGTGAATAACTTGCAAAAAGGCAAAATTAGAACGTTGCTCTTCTAATTAAGTCAATGATTCACAAAAACTGCTACACAAAACACACACACATTTGCGTAGCAGTTTTTTTCGGAAGTTGCTCTTCAAATGAAGTGAGTGATTCACAAAACTGCTACACAAAACACACCCACACACTGTAATTAAATGAAATTGTAATAATAATGCTTTTTGCATGGTCCAAAATTCACACATCATATATTTATGTGTGTGTGTCTGTTTTGCGTAGCAGTTTTTTTAGTAAGTTGCTCTTCAAATTAAGTCAATGATTCACAAAACTGCTACACAAAACACACACATTTGCGTAGCAGTTTTTTTTAGGAAATTGCTCTTCAAATTAAGTGAATGATTCACAAAACTGCTACACAAAACACACACACAGTGTAATTAAATTAAATTATAATAATAATGGTTTTGCATGGTCCAAAATTCATATATATATATATATATATATATATATATATATATATATATATATATATATATATATATATATATGAATTTTAGACCATGCAAAACCATTATTATTACAATTTATTTTAATTATTGTGTGTGTGTGTTTTGCATAGCAGTTTTTTTAGAAAGTTGCTCTTCAAATGAAGTCAATGATTCACAAAACTGCTACACAAAACAACACACACCCACGCACTGTAATTAAATTAAATTGTAATAATAATGGATTTGCATGGTCCAAAATTCATATATATATATATACATATATATATGTGTGTGTGTGTGTATGTGTGTTTTGCATAGCATTTTTTTTAGAAAGTTGCTCTTCAAATGAAGTCAATGATTCACAAAACTACAATGCAAAACACACACACACACACGCCAGCACACCTATATGTGCCTATATGTGTGTGTGTGTGTGTGTATGTGTACATATATAGAGAGAGAAAGAGAGAGAGAAAGAGTGAGAGAGAGAGAGCTGTCTATATTTTCTATATAATGTACAGTAGTACTGTACAGATGTGAGCAGAGTTTCGGCATATAAAAAAAGGAAAATCGAAACAGCTTTGTGTTAACAAACACACACCTAAAAACGTCAAGACATATGGAAGTTACCCGTTTGTTGAGAGGCGGCTAATCAAAGCTATCGCTTTTGGCCATTTGAGCGAGCAAAGTCAACTCTAATAATTACAAGTCAAATGAATGTCTCTTTTTTTTTATAACCTGAAAACCATATACTCTACACGATTCCATGTTAACAAATGTTATGAGAGCAAACAACAAAAGGACGTTGAGAAAAACTGCCATATTGATGACCGAAGTTTAATGGACAGTAGTCAAATCAAAGAAAAGTGCGACTAACAAAGCATTTAATATGACATCAATTTTCTCTGTGATTAGCAGACGCCACCTCATAAAAATTCAATGTTTTCGGCGAAATCGGCATCCAAAAGCCTCTCCGGGCTGGAGTCGGCGGTGCGGTTTTGGTCTCCTCATCCCGTTCCATGCCATCTGTTGCTCATTTTTTCATTTGCTAGCGTCTCACGTTGGCTCGGGCGAAGCTTCGCATGTTGTGAAGCTTTGGGCGTACAATCATTTGTTCGTTTGATTCCTTCCAAATGAGGCTTTTGTCATCACATTGATGTTGAAGCCAAAGCATTTTAAGTAAGACAAAGTCTTGGTGAGTTATAATGAACAAAAGACACAGGAAGTAGCGCATTTTTTTTCCCCTGATTTTGTAAATGTTTATGAATATTTTTTTTCCTTCAACCGCTCAAATTATTCAGTAGCATCAGTTCTATCCATACATATGTACCGTATTTTTCGCACTATAAGGCGCACCGGATTATAAGGCGCACCCTCAAATAATGACTTTTGAAAAACTTTTTCCATATATAAGGCGCACCGCATTATAAGGCGCAACAGTAGAAGCAGTCAAACTTTATTAGTAGATTACAAAGCAGCTTTCTGACAACTCCGTTCACTCCCAAAATGAATAAACAACTGTCTTATGTTTTATTTTATGAGTATTTACGTGACGGTTTATCTTTTAACAGCAAGGAATAACACGTCGTGCAACATTTATATCGGGGAACTTTTCCTCCAGTGCAATCGCAATAAATGGACTTGCACTTATATAGCGAAGTTCTACCTTGGGTACTCAAAGGACTTTATACTAACTAGTCATTTAGCAACCTACACATATTAAATGCTGCAATCACTTGCTTCATGCTCCAATTCATTCGCTCTTAATTCGAAAAGAACAAAGCTGTTCCGTGCATTATCCCGAACACAGTATTATGATCGATATTGTGTTTGCGGGATATAAATTCGGCAGCAAAAATCCACCTGTTTTTAGCTATCTCAGGAGGCGGCCATTTTGCAGCTGGCTGTCGCCTGACAAATGACATTACACTTGCGCAGGTTGGACCAATCACAGCGCAGCTTGTGAAGGTAACAACTAGGAAGTCCTATTTCTGATAATGTGATCTGAAATATATATACACACACACCGTATTTTCCGCACTATAAGGCTCACCGGATTATAAGGCGCACCCTCAATTAATGACATATTTTAAAACCTTTTCCATCTAAAAGGCGCACCAGATTATCAGGCGCACCCTCAATTCATGACATATTTGAAAACTTGTTCAATCACAATATAGTACTACTCAAAGTAATAACAATAATAACTCAAAAAATAACTCTAAACGCTCAATAGCATAAGAAGTCAATGTCAATATGAGCAACCTTGTTCAACTGTAAACACACAAAAAAAAAAACAGGTAAAGTTTACTTTATCACTTCATTCCCCATCTACCAATCCCAATATTGATCCGTATATAAGGCGCACCGGATTATAAGGCGCACCAGCAGCTTTTTTAAAAAAAAAAAGGCTTTTAGGCGTGCCTTATCGTGCGGAAAATATGGTAGTTAAAATTTATTAACCCACAAAATATTAAAAAATGGCCACAGCACCTGTCTTTGTAGTCCATGACATAAGGATGACACTTTAACTCTACCGCCACCTACTGTCTCGAGGTGAAACGCAAGTCAACAAAGAATTTTCTGTTTGCCGGCAAACTTTGATCGCGCCAAGCGACCATCTTGGTTGAAAAATGAAACGAGGCCGGTCAAGCCTAGTTTGTGCAGAATGTGTGTGGGACTTGTAGAAATAAATATTAAGAGACAGCGGCGTGCAGTGGCTTGAATATTTCAAATCAGAGCGGCTCTCATGTATGGCCGCATTCCATTACCGCGACGGCGCAAGCTCCCACAAGGCAACGGTTGCAGTGGTGTCACAGAACGAAGTCATTTTTTGACCCTCCGCATTTGAGTTTAATGCCGCTTGAGTGGAATAAAATGTCAGTGTTTTTTAACTATTCCCAGTAGAGTTTTCTCCAACCAAAAATGAACCGTGTAAACACTCAATACAGAAAAATTACTCAATTATAAAATTGGGATTGATATAACTCACCTGTGTCTTAGGTTTCTTCAAGAAAACATATAAAAAGTATAATAAGCTTGGCAGGAATTAATGAATGAGCCCGAGGAAGAAATTTCGTAAAATAAAATCCCCAAAAGCGCTTGGGCTAACTTATCGGAGAATATAACGTGTTACTACAAAGAATTCATAGTGGCTCAGTTTTAGCTGTTAAAATTTAAACCTGTGGGTGACAGTCATGCACAAAATTCCCCAGTCACTTCATCAAGGAGAAGAAAAACAGGAAGTTACTGACCTCATAGTAGGCTGCTCCACTCTCGAGTTTATGCAGGGACTTCAAGGACACTATTATACATGTGAGGTACAAATAACAATATTTAGGCATGAAGTCAATGGTAGTTAGTATTTGTTGACCTTTAATAAAATCGCTAGCATGCTAATGCTAATATTGATTGCTTAGCATTTGCATAGACAGAAGAAAATTAATGAATTGTTATCGCCACTCAAGAACAGGTTCAACTTTAGTGGATGAGTAAAAAAAAAAAAGGGGCAGGTTGTTACTCAATTATTTGATGTAATAACACGACAGGATTGGTAACATTTTACAAGCATATTCTTTGAAAAAACACGCTAAAGACTCATGATACAAGTTCAACAGACATGTCCAATTTTACAGTTGTCTCTTCGAATAACTTTAATTAGTCTTCGGGCACTTGCCATGACAATAATCTGCGGAAGAAATTCCTGCATCGCTGTTCCAAGAAACACTTCTTAGCCCGGCGCGATTTGAATAATTCCAGTATTAAAGTGTGTGAGTGAGCCGTGAGCGTACATTCCAAGTACTCCCTGAATTTAATGGCCCAACTGGCCATGGTGCGAACATTGCTAACTTAATCTTGACTAAGCTAAACAATTGTAAAAATGTTTTTTTTTGTTCCTGTATATTTAGGTTTTATGTCGTTTTGCCTCCCTCTTCAGGCGTTTTGAGGTAATTGCTCTTCTTTTCTGGTTGCGCCAAACTACCTGCGCTACACTGCGTCACTAAGATGCTGGTCTATTATTGGTCGGTGTCACGGTGTCACAAAGATGCCAAAATGCTAAAGACTGCGTTTGAGTGCTTCCATTATTGTATTTATTGTGCATTTTAGTGCTTAATTCAAACTGGAATTGGTTAGCCATGGGTCTCAATATTGCAAGTGCTGTTATTGAAAGAAGTAGGAAGATGTTTAGTATGGAAACAAAGTTGGAGATAATCAAGAAATATGAAGAAGGCTAGGCTAAGCTAGGCTAGGCTACCCTCACTAGGGAATATGGCTGTAAGTAACTCAAGTCATCGTCCCTCAAATTTCATTTTTCCTTTAAATATCTTTTATTCATGATCTTATTTCGTTTTATAGTTGTATATTATTTATTATACTATTTTGTTACCAAGTCTTAATATGTACATACAATTTTGAAGTTATGACCTGGGGTTTTAAACGCATTAGCTAATTAGCGTACGACAATTTCGCCTTACGATCCCAACCCTGGAACGGATTAATTTTGTTTGCCGGGGGTCCACCGCATTAAACGACATATCAGAAAGCCACAATTTCTGACTTTACTTTTCTTCGGGTGTTGATATCCTGATTTCAGGCGTTCAACGCCACTTAAACGTGAAACCTTTTCTCTCAGGACGTAATGACAAAGCAGGTCCACTTAGCTTTGAAAAAAAAAAAAGAAAAACCACCACTAAGCAATAACTGGGAGCTTCTATCAAGCGATTAAAGGCGCGTGCAATTTCGAAAGCTTTCCCAAAATTCATAGCCAAGTTTAGCAAAGCGCCGCCGCCCGGGCTAACCTTTTGATAAGGCCGGCAGACAGTGTAAATTAAAGGCATTAAATCACGATTTGCCGGCCGCGCCGAGACGTCCCCTTCACACTCGGCTGCTCGGCCCGCGCCGGTCGGAGCAGACAGGTCATCCGGCCGTAGTGACGAATGGCTTTCATCAAGGGGCCCGCGGGCTCCCGTGCCAGGGAAGCTAATATTTATCTAGCGCGGGCCGGCGGTGGCGGGATGGCCGGCGATGGAGTTCAGGGGGTGCGCTTCACAGATGAAAAGATGCCATTGAGCACGCCGAGCTGAATACTTGGGTGTCTGAATTATATCGTGTCATCGAAATGTTCTCCGATTAAAAAAAACCTGGGATGGCAACAAATTACATAAACCTACAAAACACGTCAAACCACCTATATGTAAAAAAAGCTAATCATTTAGCGCTCTGACGATCAAATCGTTTTTCAATGAATGGTCCTATCAACTATTCCATCTAATAATTGAATAATTAATTGGTGTCAAGATGGCGGCGTGCTAAAGATTAGCGCTCGTTTGTGTGCTTATGATCGTATTTATTGTGCATTTTAGTGCTTAATTCAAACTTGAATGGGTTAGCCATGGGTCCCAAGATCGCTAGTGATGTTAAAGGGAGAAGTAAGAAGATGATTAGTACGGAAACAAAGCTGGAGATAATCAGGAAATACGAAGAAGGCTAAGCTAGGCTAGGCTAGGCTAGGCTGCCCTCGCTAGGGAATATTACAAGCTCGTCAGGTCGCTCAAAGGTAAATTTAAATTTTATTGTATACTGTAAGTAGCACTGTTTTGTTAACAATTTCTAATATGTATATATAATTTTGATGTTTTTAGAGGACCAACTGCGGAGGGGGTTAATTTCGTATAGCGGGGGTCCACTGCATTTATAAAAGATGCATTCAATTGTGGAAAAAAGGTGAAAATATATTTTTGAGATTGAGTTACGATCAACAAGTACTAACTACTTTCAGGTCAATTACAGACGATGCTTCAGCGATATGCAAAATGAATAAAATTGGAGCTCCCTGTGAGTTAAGTCAGTAACTTCCTGTTCTTCTTCTTCCTTGTCTCGACAAGCAGAGTCAAAAATGAAATGAAAAAAAAATTCTCTATAAACGTCCTCCTATGCCATTTTTTGCATTATTTGATTGAATTACAGTCAATGAGCTGTTACATGCTACGTATTTAGCTTTTTAATAAAGACCTCTTAAATAGAAAAAAAATAAAGGAGTAATTAATGTAGCCGCGCTGGTCGTGTAGTTGTCGACCACGGAGGAAATATTGCTCGTCCGAAGTCGATGAATAATGGGATGTTAATGAATGGCACCTGGGTTAATGAGAGGTTTGCAGCTGCACAACCAACGGCGGTGTTTAAAAAAAAAAAAAAAACACAAAGGAAAAAATTCTCATAGGCCTAGTCCCCCATTAGAGTAGCTGTTATCGCTCGCTTCGTTCATGGAAACTTTTGTAATTACAAAGTTTTGCAATAGTGCAAACTTACAGAAAGTCGCTGGTGAACCAAATTTCACTTATTACTTGCTATATGTCTTAACTGTAGGGGGCGCCTTGGTGCAGAGAAATTGTTTTAAGCTTTGGCCTGTTTGTGATTTAATACAGCTTACAACCTGCAAATATTGGGGTGTAAATTTCACACCTTAATGCGTTCAATAAATCCTACGAGTTTCATATTCGGACACTTCATCTTAAATGAAACATTCACGCGTGAGACTTAAATCTTCACAGTATACATGCAAAAATCCAACTATAAAATGTAATTATATGAATTAAAAAAAATCTCCTCCATTCATTTCCAAGGGCCTTTTATGACATCGTAAAGCACAATATGCATCCCGGCCTGTGATGCATGTGACACTTTATGCATGCTGAAGACATTAAAACCATCTCTCTGCGTAATGGAGGCCAATCTGCATAATTACCAGTCAACCTGCTTTACATCAAACCCGGATGACTGCATACACTCAAATCCAAAGACCTAAATTCAAGCAACCAAAAGACAAGAAGGATGACAAGTCCACCGAATCCATATATATATATATATATATATATATATATATATATATATATATATATATATATATATATATATATATATATATATATATACACATATATATACATTTATACACAACGCAAATTCCCCGCAATCCAAATTTATGTTAATTAGCCAATGTGTGTAAACCCCAGGTGAAACCATCAAAATTGGATATACATATTAAAAACTGGTGACAAAATACTATAAGAAGTGCTACTTACATGTAATATACATGTATACAATTAGATAACATCATAAATAAAATATAGAAAGAATTTATTTACCTTTTATGGCCATATTCCCTAGCGAGAGTAGCCTAGCCTAGCCTAGCCTAGCCTTGCCTTCTTCGTATTTCTTGATTATTTCCAACTTTGTTCCCATACTAATCATTTTCTTACTCCTCCCTTGCACTGCTATCTTTTTTACAGAGCTGATTGATCAAAAGCAGCCTAGGTAGAGGAAAAAATTTGAAAAGGTTGGCCTTCGGGAGCGATTTATGACTTTTGTCGTCAGCACTCGAAGCCATGTCATCGGAGTACATATGGCTTCCGCTTTACAGTAAATGTCCTCCTACACAGGCGCATGTCTTGCGGCATAGTGAGAAGATTGGATGCGTCAATGTAAATCAACAACCTTAAAACTGCCAGAGCCACTTGAAGATAAAGACGCTAACAGATTTTATGTGCGTCAGAAAGAAAAAAAACAAACATTTCGTTATAGTAAATTAGCGGCTAGGCTAGCGGCTATAAACGTTGCATTTTTGTCCTCATTTTGTGAATGCGTTTAAAGGCGTCATACTTGAAGCTATTTATGATTTTTTTTCCTTCAACAGCTCAAATTATTAAATAATTATAGATACTTATAGGTCTTTAAACGCTTAAATGTTTTTTTAGAAATAATTTTTGATTTTTTTTATTGATTCATTGCTAAAAGACAGAACTGGTGAGCTGGAATCTCTTTCATACATTTGAAATATGACCAAAAAAAATCCAAAAAAAGAACTTTGAAAAGTCGTCTTTGCGCTTCGGTTTTTCGAGGGGTTAAATTCCAAAACAGCGACAAAACGATTGTCTGCAGAGCATGATTTCAGAAATCTGGTAAACTTGTTCCTCTACCGAACACGTTCCACAAATCATTCCTGGTGCCAAATCCGTCTCCAGACTTTCCACTCAGCTCGCCAGGGAAGTTTGAACCATACCAAAGCAAAACGAAATGAAATGAGGCAAAAATGTTTCTGCGTATTTATCTGCAGTGACAGTATCACATCTGCGTGCTGAATCTTTTTTTTTTGGTTTGTTTTGCTTAGCAGAATTAGCAAACAATCTGCAAGACTAGCACCTTTCCAAAAGTGCACGCAGCTGGCTTGTTGTTGTTTCTTTCAGTATCAAGAGTGTAAAAACAGCAAGTTGCAGCTCCTGGAGTGTCTGCCGGTTGCCAGGAAACCTCGCAAATCAATATCGACTCGCTTGTACACGTTTTCCTTCAAGATCACTTACCAGATGGTAAATACAGTACTTTTACAAAACAAATGAAAATTACGTTTTCTCTATGTATATTATACTGAATACAGAGTTGAACTTTTTTTTTTTTTTTTAATTTTGAGTGGTTGCTCACCTGGCTGGCCATGATTTAAAATAATACTGAAAATGAATTATAACAGAAGTAAGTCCACCCGTTAAGGAAATAAACAAGCATTTTAGTCTCAGTGGCCAAAATGGATTTAAGTATATCAAAATTTTAATCTGATTTTCAACCAGAATTTACTTAGTTTAACATGTTAAAAAATACTACTAATCATACTTATTATTATTATTATTATTAATATTATTATTATTATTATTATTATTATTATAATCCATCCATTCATTTTCTAGAGGCGCTTATCCTTACAAGGGTTGCAGGCTTGCAGGTGCCTATCCCAGCTGGCTTCAGGCAGTAGGCGGGGACACCCTGACCTGGTTGCCAGCCAATCGCAGGGCACACAGAGACCAACAACCATTCAGGCACCCAATCACACCTAAGGACAATTTTGAATGTCCAATTCACCTGCCGTGCATGTTTTTGGAGTGCGGGAGGAAGCCGGAGTGCCTGGAGAGAACCCGCGCAGGCACGGGGAGGACATGCAAACTCCACACAGGAAGGCCGGAGCCAGGTGGATTCAAACTCGGGTCCCTTTAAATGGTAAGTGGAAATTATTATCATTATTATCATTATTATTGTTGTTGTTGTTGTTGTTAGTATTGTTGTTGTTGTTGTTGTTGTTAGTTTTAATTATTATTTTTATTATTATTATCATCATCATTATTTTACTATTATTGTTACTATGAATATTATTATCATTACTAAGAAAATTCACTTTAAAATATAAACTCATGATACCTAAATGTTAATACATTTAAAAAAAAAAGTAAAATCACATAAACGTTTTTGTAAAATTCACCCAAATTAAAATGAAGAGAAATACGACAGCGAGGAAACTAAACCCTAGTTTTTATTGCAACAAATCTTTAGTAGTAGCTCTGTCTCTCTAATTAAGACCCATACATATTTTGTACTTTCTCTGCTCTAACAAATGCCATATTGTGCCATTTGTTTGTCGGCGATATTTTATTCATTTATGTTTACTTCCTTTTAATCCCAAACCCCCACGACGTGCCGCCGGCATCCAAACGCAAAGATAATGAGTAGCGCAAAGAAAGAAAAAGTTGTTTTGCAAAAGCAGCTTCCTCTTCCTCCACCTCCTCCAGTCTTGTGCGTAACAGCAGAACTGGTGTAAAAGGGGGCGGGGGTGATGTGGTTCTGGGGTGGGGGGGGCATGCTGATGGCCATCGATCCAAACAGAAGGTGCTGTCTGGCACTCCGGGCCATTCACACACACTTACACACACACTGCTGGCGTTGAGTGCGCACTTCCATCGACTAATTTGCCAGTTTGCAATCTATATGAATGTGTTGTTGGAAGCCGTGCGCGTTATTCAGCATTCGCTTGACGGAACGTCGCACGAGCAGCAAACAAAAGCAGGAAAAAGAAGAAGTTCACTCCCATTTGTTGGTCTTCACAATAAAGATAATCATTGATTTTGACTGTCTCTTGTGTGTTGTTAAATTGCTATCACAAATATAATAGCATACAATAGCACATGAAGAGCTGGCTTTTTTATTTCAATTACCGGTAAGCTAGCTTTAGCAATGTAAACAAACTTATAAACAAGCTATATTTGTAGCAACATGTACTTGTAACAGACTCCTACACTAACCATTATCAAGTCTTCCTTCTTATTATAAATAACAGATACCTTGCGCTATTAAGCTAACGTTAGCATTGTAAACACAGCTGCTACGTTTGTAGCATGGCTTATTTACAACAGACATACTATTATCAAGTCTTTCTTTTTTATATTAAATAACAGGCCCCCCAGCTTTGATAAGAAACCTTGTGCTATTAAGCTAACGTTAGCATTGTAAACAAGCTGACATACACAGCTGCTACGTTTGTAGCATGGCTTATTTACAACAGACTGCATCACATACTATTATCAAGTGTTACTTTTTATAATAAACAAAAAGCGCCTCAACTTAATAAAATAGCCCGCCATATTAATCTAGCATTAGCAATGCTAGCTTTAGCATTGTAAACGAACTTACATTTGTCATGGATGCTATATTTGAAGCATGGTATTCTTGTAATAGACTTCAACACATACTATTATCAAGTCTTTCTTATTTATATTAAATTTTAAGATAGCATTAAGATTGTAAACAAGCCGACATTCGCCATGGCTGCTACATTTGTAGCATGACTTGATTGCAACGGACTGCAACTTTTACTATTATGAAGTTTTACTTTTTACAATCTCTTAGAAGCATCCCTTCTATAAAAAAAAAACACGATATTAAGCTAGCATTACCATCGTCAACAAGCTGATGTTAGCCAGGGCTGCTACATTTGTAGCGTGATTTATTTGCAACATATATTGTTATCAAGTTTCACTTTTGATCATATGCTCGGAGTAAACTATAAAATTGAACTAGCATTAGCATTGTAATCGAGCTTACCTGCTAGCATTAGCAATGTAAACGACTGACATCAGCAACGGCTGCTACATTTTTAGCATGACTTATCATCAACGGAAAGGAACGCTTACTGTAATCATGTTTTACTTAGATATACATATATTTATGTAACTTTACATAAGCACTTAATTACATCAAGGAAAGAAGTTAATTTTTTACTACATATTTTTTAAACGTTACAGAGTGGTTATCGGAATTTTGTTCTGCCGAAAATGGTCCAGGTCCAAATTTTTTTTTTGCGTTAATAATAACTAGCAAGTTACAATTTTTGGAGTTACAGTAATAAATCCTTAGGAGAAATACTGAGGGAATATTCTCTTGGTTTTATATATATTTTATATTAAAAGATGACAGACAGCTAAAATGAGCCCATATTTTCAGTCCAATCCGACATCTTCCAACCCTGCGCTCACCATTCCGACAAAAATAATTCCCCAAAGTGTTCCCGACCTGCTAAAAGTTTTCTTTAACCCATCCGCATCGGTGTAAAAAAAAAAAAAAAAAAAAAAAAAGTAAGAAAAATGGTCAAAGCCAGACAAATTGACACCTTTTTGCCAAAGCGTTGAGAGTCTTCGCAATTTCGCACGCTTTTCCCTCGACGGCCACGCCAGGAAGGCGGCCAAACCTCGCCGCTTTCCAGATGGACGCTCGGCATCTGAATGAGTCACAAAGTGGAAAAAAAGAAAAAAAAGAAAAAAGTTTCACGGGAATGTCTGCGCAGCGTTTGCGACGCGAGCAAATTTCCCTCTCAACCGCGCTTACGTTGCACCGACTTTACGCCGCGATTAATGTTGGCGAGTTACACAGAGTCGCTAGTAGCTAGTATGCTGATTTGACGCTTTTTTTTTTCTCTCTGGCGTTTAAAACGTTTGCGCGTCTTTAATGAAAAATCCATCATATGATTCAGTCAACAACAACAAAATATTATAGCACAATTAACACCTACTGAACGTGTCTGGTTGAAATTACTTGATTTGGGGGAGGTTTTTTTTTTCTTTTGCAGATATAGTGTGCATTTTTTGTTGCCATGACGACCTAGGGTGGAGCTAGGGCATTGCAGCCAGCTTCGCAACTTTTTTAGAACTCGCCAATGATTATGTTTTGAAAAAAAAAAGAAAACGAAGAACTAATCCAGCTACTTTCTCAAGATTCCAGTCCGCAAATGAATAAAAAAGTTTTTTTTTCCACCCACACTAAAATACTAAAGTAATTACTTAAGGTTCTAAAGTACTAACTGACTACTTTGATCAAGTGCTAATTTGATTTATTATTTTAGGTACTTAAGTACTAAACTAATAACTGATGTTTGGTACAAAATACTAAAATAATTACGCTAAATATATACTAAAGTCATGTGTTCTCTAGATACAACAAATACTAAAGTAATCCATTAATTTGGGTACTAAAGTAATCAGTTACTTTGGGTAATTACACACTGAAGTAATCAACTACTTATAATTAAGTAGGTAATGATTTATTTTAGGTATGAAATTTGTTCAATTACTTTAGTTGTAAAGTACAAATTGATTTCTTTGGTTGATCAATTCCTAATATACTCTATTACTTTAGGTACTAAAGTATTATACCGATTAACTATTTTAGGTACTAAATACTGTGTGGTTACTCAAATTAAATAAGTACTGAAGGCACAAATTTTTTTCAGTTTTTTTTTGTAGATTTTTTTTTTCTGTAGATAAAAAAATATTGATAATTATTTATTTTGGACACCAGTCTGACACTTTGTGTTTGTTATTATACTTTAAATAATTAAGTTAATAACTTGTTTTTAGAGCAGATCTCCGCTATGATCCAAAGAGGACACTAAGTTGATTTTTTTTTTATATTTATTTATAATTATTTATTGAACGGATCTCTGCTATGATCTATAGAGGACACTAAGTTTTGTGGAAAAATATTTATTTATAATTATTTATTTTTGAGAACAGGTCTGACACTGTATATTGATTTTTTTTGTGGACAAATATTTATTAATAATTAAGCTAATGTTTATTTATACAAATTAATTTACCCTTTTAGTCAAATACTTGGGGAAAAAAAAGATGTATAAACATAGACATAAAATAATAAGAAATAAACCTAGGGTTGAATTTCTGAACTCTTAAAAAAATCTAAAAAATTATGTCTGGGGATTGAATGCGTTGATTCATATTCCACAAACAAATAATAAAGGTCAATCACTGCCATCTGCTGCTTATTCTTGTTATGTCGCTGTTTGCGGAAAAAGCACAAATATGATCAAATCCAATATGTCAAATTTTTTCCTCCTTCCTGTCACAAGTGCTATTCTATAGTCTTTCCATTTTTAATATTTTCATTTTATAATTTATTTTCATTCCATTTTTTTCTCCGTTTACATCCAAATTAATGCTCCGCTATTGGAAATTTCCGCCCCCCCCAAAAAAAATTCATCTCCTCGGTTTTGATTCGCTTCAATGCTAAAACGTCCGCATTTAGTCCCACCAAACGTGATTACAGACGGAAAAGAAAAGTGGAATGGATCCCTCCCGCAAGCTTGTTTGCAACACACACACGCAGCACAAGTTGCGGCGTCCTTCTCAAACAGGAAGTGTGTGCTAAAACATGACAGCATTGGCGGGCCGCTCTGGTTGGCCTAGATTCTCTGAAATCCGCTCTGGAAGTGCTCTCGTCCTCAGCTGCCACCGCGGGCGAGCGAGCGAGCGAGCGAGTAAGCGAGCGAGCTAGGCCATCTGGCCGCGCCGCGCGTCAAATCCCAATCTGCGTTCATTTGACTGATACCAGCGCCGTCGTTTGTTTTTCCGCAGATTAATAAATGCGTTTGCGGTTAAGTCGGCGGGATTCAAGTTTGAAAGTTGTTTTTGTGTGTGTGTGTGTGTGTCGCAGTTTGCCAGGTGCTGCGGGTCACTGCTGAAAATTAGATGCGTCTAAGTCAGGGAAATAAAGCTTTTATGTAACGGCGAGACAATGAGATTTTGCCGTCGAGGGCATTCGGGGAGCCAATAAGCGGGGAAGTCATTCAAAATATGATACGCAATTATGAAAAATTAGCCAGGAAACGGGCGAAAATTGCATAGTGCAAACGCATGGAATGCACGATACAAAAACTTGGTACGTCGTAATGCGGTGGTTCTCAAAGTGGGGTCCGTGGACCCCCGGGGGTCCGTGGCCCGACTGCAGGGGGGGGTTTGCGAAGTGACTTGGGTGTTTTGGAACTGAATTACATTGGGCCCCGTGTTACGAGATCAATCCGTTCGGCGGTTGGGCTCGTAAGGCGAATTCGCCGTATGGCGGGCAACCCAAACCTACGATAAATAGCTAATGCTATTTATAACCCCGGGTAAAAACATTTGAGAAAATATTGCCTTAGAAGTCAGTCTTACTCAACATGAAACTTGGGAGACATGTCTATCTAGAGTAGACTCAGAATAAAGTCTCAAGAACCCAAGTCCAAAGACGCACAGGAAGTGGTTTGAAGTGGACAATTTTAGTGCCATTTTCACGGGGTCCCACAGAAATAGCGTTTTAAGAAAGATTGCCTCAGGAGTCAGTCATGAAACTTGGTAGACATGTCTATCTGGAGCAGACCCACAAAAGTCTCAAGAACCCAAGTCCAAAAACGCACAGGAAGTGGTTTGAAGTGGCCAATTTTAGTGCCATTTTCACGGGGTCCCACACAAATAGCGTTTTAAAAAAGATTGTCTTAGAAGTCAGTCATGAAACTTGGTAGACATGTCTATCTAGAGCAGACCCAGAATAAAGTCTCAGGAACCAAGCCCAAAAACGCACAGGAAGTGGTTTGAAGTGGCCAATTTTAGTGCCATTTTCATGGGGTCCTCAGAAATAGCGTTATAAAAAACATTGCCTTAGGAGTCAATCATGAAACTTGGTAGACACGTTTATCCAGAGTAGACCCAGAATAAAGTCTCAAGAACCCAAGTCCAAAAACGCACAGGAAGTGGTTTGAAGTGGCCAATTTTAGTGCCATTTTCACGGGGTCCCACAGAAATATCATTTTAAGAAATATTGCCTTAGAAGTCAGTCATTAAACTTGGTAGACATGTCTATCTGGAGCAGACCCACAAACGTCTCAAGAACCAAGCCCAAAAACGCACAGGAAGTGGTTTGAAGTGGCCAATTTTAGTGCCATTTTCATGGGGTCCTCAGAAATAGCGTTATAAAAAACATTGCCTTAGGAGTCAATCATGAAACTTGGTAGACACGTTTATCCAGAGTAGACCCAGAATAAAGTCTCAAGAACCCAAGTCCAAAAACGCACAGGAAGTGGTTTGAAGTGGCCAATTTTAGTGCCATTTTCACGGGGTCCCACAGAAATATCATTTTAAGAAATATTGCCTTAGAAGTCAGTCATTAAACTTGGTAGACATGTCTATCTGGAGCAGACCCACAAACGTCTCAAGAACCAAGCCCAAAAACGCACAGGAAGTGGTTTGAAGTGGCCAATTTTAGTGCCATTTTCATGGGGTCCTCAGAAATAGCGTTATAAAAAACATTGCCTTAGGAGTCAATCATGAAACTTGGTAGACACGTTTATCCAGAGTAGACCCAGAATAAAGTCTCAAGAACCCAAGTCCAAAAACGCACAGGAAGTGGTTTGAAGTGGCCAATTTTAGTGCCATTTTCACGGGGTCCCACAGAAATATCATTTTAAGAAATATTGCCTTAGAAGTCAGTCATTAAACTTGGTAGACATGTCTATCTGGAGCAGACCCACAAACGTCTCAAGAACCCAAGTCCAAAAATGCACAGGAAGTGGTTTGAAGTGGCCAATTTTAGTGCCATTTTCACGGGGTCCTCGGAAATAGCGTTATAAAAAACATTGCCTTAGGAGTCAATCATGAAACTTGGTAGACACGTTTATCCAGAGTAGACCCAGAATAAAGTCTCAAGAACCCAAGTCCAAAAATGCACAGGAAGTGGTTTGAAGTGGACAATTTTAGTGCCATTTTCACGGGGTCCTCGGAAATAGCGTTATAAAAAACATTGCCTTAGGAGTCAATCATGAAACTTGGTAGACACGTTTATCCAGAGTAGACCCAGAATAAAGTCTCAAGAACCCAAGTCCAAAAACGCACAGGAAGTGGTTTGAAGTGGCCAATTTTAGTGCCATTTTCACGGGGTCCTCGGAAATAGCGTTATAAAAAACATTGCCTTAGGAGTCAATCATGAAACTTGGTACACACGTTTATCCAGAGTAGACCCAGAATAAAGTCTCAAGAACCCAAGTCCAAAAATGCACAGGAAGTGGTTTGAAGTGGACAATTTTAGTGCCATTTTCACGGGGTCCCACAGAAATAGCGTTTAAAAAAATATTGCCTTAGAAGTCAGTCATGAAACTTGGTAGACACGTTTATCCAGAGTAGACCCAGAATAAAGTCTCAAGAACCCAAGTCCAAAAACGCACTGGAAGTGGTTTGAAGTGGACAATTTTAGTGCCATTTTCACGGGGTCCTACAGAATTAGCGTTTTAAAAAATATTGCCTTAGATGTCAGTCATGAAACTTTGTAGGCGTGTCTATCATGCGCAGGCCCACAAAAGTCTCAAAAAGACACAAGAAAGTCACAAGTCTGCCATACTGGTTTATAAAGGCCACTTTAGGATCCTATTGGCTATTTCCAGGCATCCTTCAAAGACAGACTTGTCCTTGAGCTTTTATCCGGTTGCCAAATATAAACCGCATTACGGGTGCCGCCTAATTGAAAAAAAATCTTGCGTTTTCGATAACGGCAGAGATGGAAGTTAACGATTTGAACACAACTTCTCAGATCACCGCAAGAGGCGATTTTGATCAAATCTCATTAGCGGACAGTCCAAACGTTGTCTTGGTTTTGGCGAACCGTATCGTTACATCTTTGTCCATTTATATACGCGCTGCCTCTCTCTCTTACACACACACACACGCACACACTGACACATGGTGTGTTATGCAACGGGTGATGCCTAATTACCACTGACATCGCGGAGCCTGTTCACTTGCGAAATTAATCATGACACAGGCGTCATTTCAGTTTTTTTTTTCTTTTTTTTTACCCCTGGGTGTGCAGCAGCCGACAAAACTCAGAAGTGCACCGAAATATCCATTTGTCACCTTATTATCAGACACAAGGCGGCGCACATGAGGAAAGGGGGGGAAAAAAAAAACGTTGCTTGATAATTAGTAGGACATTGTTTGTTATCCGTTTGGACTCTGGGGAGCCGAACGGGAAATAATGAAGTATTTCACGCGTAACGAGGCTTTACGTCTGTAGAAAAGTGTCTTGTGGGTTTCGCCGTCTATTTATAACATCCCCACGCTGTACTGGAAAGCGCCGGCAGTCCATTCGGCTGCTTTAGTAACGTTAGCTCACCATTACCAAT
>NC_142375.1:22328923-22401423 GCF_059441005.1 Hippichthys cyanospilos | reverse complement strand
ATTTGAAGTGTGAAATACAGAAAAGTTGCATATTATGCTGATTTTTTTTTTTAAGTGGGTTCCCAGGGCTATGGATTTAAAAAATCCATGGAAAAAAAAAAAAAAAAAAGTTATATTTCGACATTTGATTTTTCACACTTTTCTAAAAAATTCACTATTTGAAACATAAAATACACGATAAAACTGCATATTACGGGGACAAAAATAGTTTGCATTTTACTTAAAACGAGGCTTTAATTTTAACAAAAAGGAACACAGCCATCTTGTTCGGCCATTTATCTCACCCAGTACGTTGGGTCAAATGAATAACCTTCAAAATAATTTTTTGGGTTATTTTGTGGGTTTTCATTTGACCAATTTTGGTAGGTAAATGAACCACTCAAAAATTTCGAGCCAATTTGGGTCATTTTTACCTTTTTGTGTCAATGTTTGCTTTTCCACTGTATACTGGGCGACCAGTCCAGGGTGTACGCCATTTCTCAGCTTGGACAGGATCCAGCTTGCAACACTAATGGATGGATGGATTTCTCCAACTCTGTTAATGAATCAAAAGAGAAATATGATAAACAACGATGTAATGTCAATGCTGTTCCATTTTGTGTCATTTTATTTCAACGCCCATTCCAAACGGTCCCTTGTGCTCCAAGACCTCGCGACATTGCAAATTCATGACAGCCTCCTGCAGACATACGCCGAGGAGTCTGCGAGGGCGGGGGGGCGGAGGGGGGGGGGGGGGGGGGGTCTTCGTCTGAGAGTTAGTACGCTCCAGTTCACCTGCGTCCCCCTCGTGAGCTCGCGCACAAAAAAAACGTCCGTCCGTCAGAGGAGACAATCATCCTGAACGAAGCGTCGTTAGTTTAAGTTGAACGCTTTTTCTTTGGATTTTTGGAGTTCATGCAGAAGGTTCCAACCGATGGCAAAGACGGATAATGTGACGACAACGATAAGAAATGTCTACATATTAACATTAATATGTTATCATTGAAAAACAGGAGACGGACAATTGAGATTTGGTTTAAATATAACATTATTATGCAAGAAGAAAAATCTGGAGGAAAATATGGAAAAATATGGTCCAACCACATATTTTGGATTGTTTTGCACAAAACTCCCCAAAAAATTTTAGAAGGAGAAATACTACACAGAAAGTGCGTCAAAAAAGGACCAACCCAACATTTGGGTATATTTGACCCAATGTTTTGAGTTGTTTTGCACAAAAGAGCCTCCAAATCTGGGCTGTTTGTAAAAGGCAACCTTGGAAATTATGTTGTTGTTTTTTTTTGATGATATTACAGAGAAATAGGTCTGAACATTGGGTTAAAAATAACACATGGATCACCCAATATTTGGGTCCATTTGTGCCAACTTTTTGGGTTATTTTGCAGAAAACTATTACAGACCTGGGTCGTTTTTTCAAGACAACCTCTAAAATTGGCTTGTTATGTATAATACTACACAAAGTTGTGTGTGAGTTGGGTTAAAAAAAAAAAAAAAAAAGACAATTATGGGTCAAAAAATGACCAACCCAACATTTGGGCCCATTTGACCCAACATTTTAATTTGTTTTGCACAAAACAGCTTCCAAACTTGGGCTGTTTGTAAAAAGCAACCTTGAAAATTGTGGGGGGTTTTTTTTGGACCATATTACACAAAAATTTAGGTCTGAACATTGGGTTGAAAATAACACAATGATAGGTCAAAAAAGGACCACCCAATATTTGTGTCCCTTTGCCCCAACTTTTTGGGCTGTTTAGCACATCCTGGCTCATTCATAGAAGACAACCTCAAAAACTGGGTTGTTTTGTATGATACTGCACATAAAGTTGGCTCAGAGAGTTGGGTTGAAAAAAAAAACACGATTATGGGTTTAAAATAAGAAAAAAAAATGGACCAACCCAATCTGTCTGTCTGTCTGTCTGTATTTAGGTGGCGGAACCATCTTACTTGCGTTTTTGTTTTTTTTTTGCAAAACGGCAGCTCTATAGAAATAGCGCGCCACCTGGTGGCGGCTCCCCGTTGCAGGTGACTCTCCGGAGGAGTTCCCACATCCAGTAATAGAACGGCGAGGTCACGTGACGCACCCGAGCCCAAACGGACTAAAGTTCCGCGTTTTCAATTCCGCTGCACGTGCACGCGCGCCCACATCTCATTTGGAGAACTCTTTCGTGAATAGATCGAGACGGGCAGTACAGTAAACGCGCGGGACAAGATTCTACCCCCCCCCCCCCCACCCATTTTTTTTTTCTCGCGCTCTCTCTCTCTCGCTCGCTCGCTCGCTCATCCCGCACCTCTCCTTCTTCTTCCACTTCCACTCCAGCGAGCGAGCGAAGCAGTAAGCCGAGCGGCGCACAGTCCGAATCCGCTTGCGCTTTTGCTGCAAATCCCGCGGAGGATTTTTTTTCATTCTCATTATTATTAACGGAGCCGTGCGCGGGTTAAAACAAAACAAATTGGCGCAACTATGCACCGAGCTGTCTTCGGCGACTTCTATTTATGATGACTATCAAGATTTCTTCTTTGTATTTGCTTTCCTTGGCGCCCCTCTGGATGCAAACACCTGACGAGCAGCCGCCGAATGTCGTCTTTAAGGTAAGCGAAAAAACCCGAAGGAAAACGAGAACGATGAAATGTTTTTGTAGGTTTATTAGTGCATGAGTGGGGCGGCTTTAAAGCTGTTTTCATAACTTTTGACAAAAACTGACGTCATGCATTTTATATCAAACAAACGCATGTCCGCTGCAAGTTGTTTTGATTTTTTTTGAGGAACGATTTTGCACGTTTGACAGCTTGTGTGACCTAAACGCTTCCGTCTTTAATGACAAATAAGATTAACAGCATTTATGCAGAAACGACGCAGCTTGTGGCGTAGGTTTGAAATCTTTTTTTTTTTAAACCCAAGGGGGTGTGTACTCGTCACGCACGTGCCGCGACGGCTTTAAAACACATCCGTTGCAACATAAAAACAAACTTTCAAGCGTTAATGTCATGTTTGTTCACGTAAACCGTGCGGATGTCGCCTTTTCTGAAGCAAAACAAATCGTTCCAACTTTGTGTCGCAGCACTGTTGTGGCCGCCGAGGCTTGTAACTTTTTTTGATTGACAAGCGCTTTGAGCCAATCGGCGCCTGACCTCTGGATGCTTTCGTCCAATAGGAGCGAGGCATGACTCGGGGTTTGAACCAGCCCAGCAGACGTCACTTCGAATCTTAACTCTTAGCAGGCAACAACCACCTGTCAAGTTATTTATTATTCGCCCGCGAAATGAACACAAATAATTAAATAAATGAAAATAATAATGCCTAATGAAATAATATTTATTTATCTAAAAAGAAAGGCAAAAGGGAAGTAAATCCGATTTTTTTTCTTAACCATATTTGTCTTATCATGGCATTTTTTGAAATAAGAATTAAATTCCTATCTATGGTCTAAGTTTGATCATGTGACCCCGCAAGATGTAATGTGATTGGTCACCCGTGCCCTGAGCAACTGTGATGTCATTTTTAGCCCACAGCAAGAGGCAAAATGGCTGCCCCCAAACTTTGTATTCATAAAGACAAATGTTTTAAAATGTTATAATTTATATTGACATGTACTTTGACCCTCTCGATTTTCTAAACAATAGAAATTGATTCTGGATATTATTTTTTCTAATTTGTTTCAGTGAAATCTGTCACATTATTTATATATATATATATATATATATATATATATATATATATATATATATATATATATATATATATATATATATATAAAATGTTGTTCTTTGTTCTGTTATCGTAATAACTAAAAGGATATGTGACAAAAAAGGCTGAGATGAATAAAACATAATAACATAATATGATTACATAACTCACAAGTAATATAAATCATAAAACTGTGCTAAAAAAATAAATTGTGTTGTACTCCGCTTGAAAAATCAAGGGAGCTCCATCTTTGCCATGCGATTGATTACCAATTTATCGATTCCTGTATTTGACCAAAAGCGTATTGGGAGTAATAACGGGTGCAGTACTAGGCTACGGCCACCAGAGGCGCTGTTGATAAGATTTGGAAAACAAGAAAATTGGGAGGCGAGGAGTTCACATCATTCATTAAGAGTGATTCCGAAAACATAAAAGAAATGTTATGAAACATTGCGTAATCATCCGGTAGAATTTAGTTTCTATCTTGAAATATTACATAATAAGTGACGTAAAACTAGTTCTGCCAGAAATACATGGAGCTTTTTTTTTTTTTTTTTTTGTAACCCTCCATCTTTTTCTCAAAGCAGTTCGTAATTGCTACTTTAGTCTCATTAAAACTTTATTTTGTAATATTAGATTTAATTCTCATAGTATAAAACACATTTCTTGGAATATTAAAATTTGATCTTGTCAGATTATGGCTATTTTGGGTAATATAGCAATTTTAATCTTGGAATATTACAGCTTGCGCACTCAAAGGGAAGTCAAATGCAATATTAATTACAATTCTGTCTTTAGACAAGTGGAGGAATATAAAAATATAAAAAAAAAATAAAACTCGGAAGATACAAGAGACCGTCATTATATAAGACGGCACAGCCATAATCATTCACTGCCACAGACGGCTATAAACGTCAAAATCAATTTTTTTACCGCGCTGGCAGTGAATGAGTTCATCATTTTATTTGTGATTATGCTGGCATAAAGCAAACAATAAAAACTTGCAGTAAAAAATGATTTGTCATGTCGCGGAAGAAATATTTGTCTCATTTACTGCCAACGAGCGCTATAGATGTCAACGATCTATTTTTTGAGTCAATCATTCCGTCACTTTAGGTCTCAAGTAGGTCTCAAGTATACACCGAACAATAAATATGCATCAATTGCATCGTTTTGCGATTTCCCGTCATTTCATGGAAAACCTTTAACCCGTTCACTGCCAATGACGGTTATAGACGTCAAAGATCCTATATTGTACAGTTCATCGAATCTCTCGCCGGTTGGAATCGGTGTAAAGTTCTTTTTTTCTTCTTTTGCAAGGTGACTCCATGAGTCAGCGATGGAGGCCAAAAGATACCAAAGTCTCTTTGAGGGGAGCGATACCGAGAACAGGTGGTCTCAAATCCCAAGTACCATGGAGTTCTGCTGTGCCCCCGAGGACCCCGGCCTGGGCGGGGGCGACGTCCTGATTGACATCGCCAACGTCGCCGACCCCAAAGAGGCCGGCGGCAAGAAACCGGAGCAGCCGCTGCTCCGTCCCGCCCCCAATCAGCAGTTCGGCCTGTCGCACATCGGCAACAGCGCCCTCCACGGCCCCAGGCCGGAAATGGACTCCAAAGAGCTTTCCAAAACCGTGGCCGAGTCCATGGGGCTCTACATGAACGCTGCCAGGGAGGCGGACTTTGCCTTCGGCCAGCACGGGGGCGCGGCCAGCCCCGGGAAGATGCAGTACTCGGCCAAGAGCCCCAAGTCCAAAGGGTTTGCGTTCCCGCAGCTGAGCGGCGGGGACGGCGGCGCCGGCGCCCCGCCGAGCTCCGGTTCCATGCTGGCCTCGTCGCTGACCGGCAGCCCCCAAACGTCCAGCCCGGGGGGCGGTAACAACATGGTGTCGTCCACCACCACCAGTCCCCCGGCCGGTTTCGGCACGCCGTGCTCGCCCGTCGGCCGTCCGGCCCCGGCCGGGGTCAGGCGCAGGAATCCGTCGGCGTGCAGCCCCGTGGAGTCCAGCACGGTGGGCTCGCCGCCTCTTCTGCGGTCCCCCCTTTCCAGCCCGCAAAGTATGTCCAGCGTCAGGTCCCCGCCGTCCTGCAGCGTCAGGTCGTCCGTCTCCAGCCCCGCCGCGGTCCGGCCCCCCGCCTGCAGTCCGGCGGCGGCCATGGGAAGCCCGCAGAACCCTTCCTCGAGGAGCTTCCCGGCGCCCAGCCCGAGCCGCGAGCCGGGTTCGGCGCGGGGCGACGCCCGCAGCCCCGAAGCGGCGGGTCCGACAAACGAAGCCGACTTCAAGCCCTTTGAGTTCCCCAAGGTGGAGACGGCGGACGGGGAGGTATTCAACGTGGGCTTGGACCAGATGGGCATGGTCAAGTACATCAAGAACGAACCCGGCACCGATTTCCGAAGCATGTGCTTGGGGGAGTCCAAATGCAACGCCCCCGGCGCGCCCTTCGTCACGCAGATCAAGAACGAACCCGAGAAAAACGACGGGTGCCTGAACCCGCGGTCCTACGGCGAACGCTCGCCCCCGCTCGGCCTCTTCCCCGCGTCCGAGACCACCTACTTGTCCCTGAGGAATAACATAGACGAGTACAGCCTCTCGGGAATCTTAGGACCCCCGGTGTCCCTCAACGGGAACTACGACCCCGACGTGTTCGCCAACGACGTGCTGGCCAAAGGGGTTAAGCAAGAATCCGGCGACGGCGACTACTACCAGGAGAGCAACGGCGTGCCCGCGTCGGCCATTGTTGGAGTTAATTCCAGCGGACACTCATTCCATTACCAGATCGGCGCGCAGGGAACCATGTCCTTTGCGCGCCACGACGTCCGGGACCAGTCCAACCCTTTGTTGAATCTAATTTCGCCCGTGGCCGCGTTAATGGAGTCGTGGAAGTCGCGGCCGGGCGTGCCGCAGGGCTCGCTGTCCAACCGGGGCGACGGATACCCGGGTCAGAACTGTATCGGTGACGGCATGACCAGGTAAGCCGTGGATTTAGGTCTCGGCGGGGTTTGGTTACGAGGGGGACGCTCGGGGACGCTAGTCTTGGAAAAGAGGTCGGAGACTACGTCGTTTGGCGCGACGATTGTCATGATCGCTATTTTGTAAAATTACGACTTCCTTTCAGCTAAATGTTATTGGTCTAAAATTCGGACTCCATTCCGATAAGAGTGCAAATGTTTTGTGGAAACATCTGCGATCAATTCAGGTAAAATTACTTTATTGTGAACGTGAAAATTTCTAGTGACATTCAGATAAGATCAAATATTTTTACTCTTGCAATGACAACACCTTTTTCCGCAATACTTTGATTTTATTGACGTAAAATGACTCGCAACTTAAAAAAAAAAATATTCAAAGATAAAATTTTAACTATACTCTCGGAATGTCGAATCGTTTTTCGTAGCGGTTTAAGGTAATTCACGCGAAATTAATTCATTCTCATATGAAAACTTATCGTAACATTCAGATAAGATAAAATTACTTCTTTCGTAATGTTCGGACCCTTTTTGGACTAAAAACTTATCGTAACATTATTCCGATAAATTTACAACTTTACACTCATGTCTAATTTTTTTCGTAGCAGTTTAATGTAATTCACACAAGCTTACTTTATTCTCATATTAAAACTTATTGTAACAGTATTCAGATAAGATAAAATTACAACTTCAGTTGTGACGTTCAAACCTTTTTTGAACTAAAAACTTATCGTAACATTATTCCGATAAATTTACAACTTTACACTCATGTCTAATTTTTTTCGTAGCAGTTTAATGTAATTCACACAAACTTACTTTATTCTCATATTAAAACTTATTGTAACAGTATTCAGATAAGATAAAATTACAACTTCAGTTGTGACGTTCAAACCTTTTTTGAACTAAAAACTTAGACACATTATTCCGATAAATTTACAACTTTACACTCATGTCTAACTTTTGATATATTAATTCATGTAAAATTACTTTATTAAAAACTCATAAAAGAGAAAGGATAAAATTATGAATTAATTCTTGTAATGTTAACTCTTTTGTAATATTGACTGATTTTGCACTTTATTGTTATATTAAAAACATATTGTCACATTTAAGATTATGCTTATTGTTCGATGATGAAATTATTTTGGGGTATATTTTGACTTGTACGTTATTTTCGTAAATTCTTTACCTGAAATATAAACGTTATTCTACCTTTATTGCCATGTCAAATATATCTTTATGATATTTTATTTATTTTATTCCTTTTTTATTTTAATTTTTTTAACAATTTTTTCCTTTATGATTTAATATGTCATATAAGTAAGTTGACTGGCCCACACTTTGTATGAATAATAACCATGTCTAATATCTCATGATATTTGTCCCTCTAAAGTTATGACTAACCTCATTTGAAAAATTTAAAAATAAAAGCTGTAAAACTACCAACATTTTTACTTTTAAAAGGCTGCAATACTCGTGTTAAATTGCAAATTTAATTTTTATTTTTATTTTTATTCCTTATTTTATTTTATTTTTAATTTTTATTTGATTTTTTTTAGCAAATTTTTCCTCTACAATTTAATACGTCATATAAGAAAATAATGTACATAGCGTATTTCTCATACGGCAATTTTTTTCTCAACATTTGTTAAATTTATTCACATAAAAATATGATTTTCTTCTCATAACTGCCACCAAGAGAGTGTATTACGGGACTCGCCTGTTTTTCTTTTTTTTTTTTTTAATAACTTTATCGTCCAAGTAAGTTGACTGGCCCACACTTTGTATGAATAATAATCGAACACAAATGAACAAGAAGACATAATAACACTTTGCAGGAATTGTTTTGATTGATGGACAGGTCAGGATCATATTTCTCCTCAAAGCATTGATGTGCGCCTTATATTTTTTGTTTTTGTCGGCGCGAGAGGCGTTCGCGGAGGGACGAAAAAAGATGCGATTTTATGGGCCGGAGCTTTGGCGGCGTCATGAATTATGAATGATTTATGAGTTTTTTTTTTGTCGCCAGACTGACGAAATAAACAATTACGAGCGCTCGGGGCCGGATCGTATTGTGGAACGAGAGAAACTGGCTCAAGGAGATTACTGGAACAAAAGCGGCGGACTGAAAGGCCGCTACAGTAAAAATGTTGTGCTTCCAAAAGTGTTACCCATGGAATATGAAGCGTGCAAGAATTATTTTGAGTGACTTGAATATTTACACACGGGAATAGAAACTCATAGAAATTGAAGCGATCGGAATGTAAACTTGCTGTCGAGTAAAAATCGCCCAAAAACAAATAAGCCACAATCATGGTTTTTTTTTCTCAAAATAGTAAGTTTTGATTCTATTTGGACTTTTTTAATACGTAATCCACATTATCATCAAAGAGCTTGATTTTTTTAGTCACAAAATATTTGGCAAGCAACCAAAATTGACCCGGTTTGTTATGAGGAAGTGGGCATTTTGCAATAGTTATTTTGTAAAATTAAATACGGCTTTTAAGTAAGATATATACTTGTTGTCAAATTGAATATGTTGGTGAATAAAAAGGGCACTTATGTTTGGCTCCATTTTTTTTTTCTTTGTTTCTGCAAACATTTGAAATGGGGGTCCTTGGAAAATTTGCTTTCAAAAAAGAGGTCCCCTTTACCTCAAACTTAACTTTTAACTCGGAAAAATTTGAGTGCGCCTGCTCTAGAGGTTACCGATAATGCCTTTGACCCTTGACCTTTTACACAGTTACTGTCTTGGTGGCGTAGTTAAAGTTGACTTACCCGACTTGGTCGATAATGCCTTTGACCCGTGACCTTTTACACAGTTACTGTCTTGGTGGCGCAGTTAAAGTTGACTTACCCGACTTGGTCGATAATGCCTTTGACCCATGACCTTTTACACCACAGGTGTCAAACTCAAGGCCCGGGGGTCAGATCCGGCCCTCCACATCATTTTTTGTGGCCCGCGAAATGCTGATTTGACTTCAAGTTTGTGGCTAAAATAGCAAATTAGCAAGTTGTCTTTAACTTTTAAAAATCTGTGGAGAGAATACAAGCATTTTTTAATTCACAATCAGTTTTTGCCGGCCTTTGATTTTAAAACTTGGTGCGTGTTTTACAATTTACATTTAAAAAAGATTTGACTTCACAGTCATACCGGCCCTCTGACAGAAACTAGAACTACAATGTGGCCCTTAATAAAAATTAGTTTGACACCCCTGTTTTACACAGTTACTGTCTTGTGGCGTAGTTAAAGTTGACTTACCCGACTTGGTCAACTCCCCCCCCCCCCTTCAGAACTAGTGGAAGTAGTATATATAGTATGAACTATATATATATATATATATATATATATATATATATATATCCAAGTTTTAAGTGAATTTTGAAGATGTACCTTGTAAAAAAATTACTCGGAAAGTTTATTAAAAAACAAAACAAAAAAACCACCCCTGACCGCAAGTGTTGAACCGATCAGCATGCAATTGTGCGGCCATTTTTATCCTAACGGGCCACACAAACATTTCTCCGAGTCCCACGGCCAAAAGTGAACAAGAAGCCGCCATTTTGGGTTGCGAATTCCAAGACTGGTCCTTTGGCTCGCATCCACGCTGACAGGATCACTGCCACCGTAAGTCCTAAGCACATCCAGCTTAGTCCTGGTGTCAGACAGGGCGTCAGTAAAAAAAAAAAAAAAAAAGTTGGCCTACATGCTCCCGGCAGACAGAAAGAAAGACGGATCTTCGCTACTGTATTCGGGGCCTAATATTTCATCGGCGTTTCAAAAAAAAAAGGGTTACGTAACCATTCAAAATCCCTCCAAACTTTGATCCAGCGAGAGCTTTGGATAACGCAGCAAAATCCCCCGGCTCCCCTTTTTCCTCTCTTTCACTATTCGTTTCCGCTGTAAGTGGTTTTAATTAAAGATGGCTCCTCATCTGAGCATTCTTTGAGTTTTAACTGAAGATCCCCAGGAGAGGAGAATCTTTTTTTTTTCTCGTTTTACACTAACGTCACATGGCCGCAACGGGCCGTAAAATCAAGCGTACGCCATCGGGCTCCAATGGAAAAGCAAGTAGCGTTTGAAACAAATTTTATGGGTGTAAAAAGAAATGGGCTGTTAAATGAGGATACAAAAAGGCGCTTGAAAATGCTTGGAAGTTAGCAGCAAGGTTAACTCATTCAATCCCAAAGGCGGATTTAAACGTCTTTAGAGCACATACATTCAATTTCAGGAACTATTTTTATTTTTTTTTTAAATACTGTATTAGGGTAAAAGAGGGTCTGAAGGATAAAAAAAAAATGCATTGATTGCAGTAAATAACTCTTGGAGGTTAACGTGCATTTAACATTCACTGCCAGTGACGGTGCTAGACGTCAAAGATTCATTTTTACAGGGCTGCCAGCAAACGTAAATAATTACGTTTAAAAATGGAACTAACCCCCTTAACCCTTGTGCACACACTTTGTAAACTAAACACATTGCATTTTTTCTTCCTAATCTTGTAAATGCTTTTAAAGGAGTAAGTTTATGAATATTTTTTTGATTTGATTTTGATTTGATTTGATTTTTGAATTTATGAATATTTTTTTCCTTCAACCACACAAATTGTTCAGTGGTATCAGTTCTATCCATACTTATGTAGGTTAAACCGCAAAAAAAAAAAAAAAAAAGAAAACATGTATGGTTTGTCTTTGTAGTCTGTGATGTGATAATACTATTAAGTGGTCTCTACCGCCACCTACTGTCTTGGGGTGAAACACAAGTCAACAAAGAATTTTCTGTTTGCTGACATAGTTTTGACCGCCGCTCAACGGAATGTTGCAAAAATTGCAGGAAAATCAATGTTATAAATCCTCTTAAATGCATCTCAAAAATTGTAATTATAATGGTTTTATATGGTCCAAAATTTGGACAATGATTATTTTTGTCCACGTCCAGCTGCAATCGCATAGAAATGTCAGAATTGTTGCATTTTTCAATTTTACATGTTTTAATCATCTACTGAAAATTTCAGCTCCCTAGTTTTTTTCCTCAATGAAAAAAATAGACCAAAAATAAACACAGATACAAATCTTTTCAAGACAGAACGTACAAATAACGTCTACGACTTTTTGTCGAGATTTATTGTAATTCGAGCTGCTTGGAAGGGCGCATCTCGACGCCCTTTTCGCACAAATGTGATTGTATTTTTACGTATTGACTTTTTCAAATCTGAGCCAAGGTCTCGGATTTCACACTTTACCGCCAACGTTTTGTGTTCGAGTCTTCCCCTTTAAATTTAGCACCATCCGTATCATTTTTAATGGCTAACGGCCGCAAGCGCGACCACCCCGTATTCAGATGGAAGCCGGCGTCTCGTCTGGCGCTGGACGTCGTCCAACTCTCAATGTTCCGCGAAGGGCCCAAAAGGCGTCCTCCGGAGAGCGTCCTAATGAGCTTTTAATTATATGTTCCTGTGCTAAATCAATGGATGCAAATAATTTGATGAATTCAAACGCCGCCGGATACTAAATCGCCAATTAAAGTTTGAATGCGCAGCGGCGGACTCCAGGTGCATTGTGGGTTCTGGCCTCTTGTTTTTATGCTGTAATATTTCTGTAGCGCTTTTTTGTTTCACTTGTTTATTCTCGTTGGGTTATATTTATGGTTATATTTTTATCGGAAACTATCCTGTTTTATTCGTTTGTTTTTTTTAATGAAAGAAGGACATTTAAATGGACGTTTTTGTAACTCCGCAAGGGAGTGGAAAATGTAAGAAAGCAATTGTCGCTACGTTTTTATTTGCATGGCCGTAAAATAAAGTCGGTAGCTGAGAATCAATTTGCGGAAAAATGTTTGACTCGTTCACTGCCGATGACGGCTATAGACGTCGCAGTTTCATTTTTACTGGGCCGGCTGAGAATTAGTTGATTATTCTAATTGTTACAATGTGTCACTAGAGTATTTTTTTTAGATTATTTTTTATTTGAAGTAAATAATTGAATTTTACTTTGCGGAAGAACATTTAACTCCTTCACTGCCAATGACAGCTGTAGATGTCAAATTTACATTTTCACTGGGCTGACAGTAAATGTAAATAATGCAAATTGTGAATAATAACAGGTAAACAAATCCTTTAAACAAAAACTCAAAAATAAATCCAGATCTAAACCTTTTCTAGAAGGAAAAGAAAAAAAAGTAAAATAAAAGTCTCGGGTCATGGAGTCATTCATTTTGTACGTGCGATTTTCCGATTATATTATTTAATATGATGAATCTGATTCGATGACTTGACAATACATTAAAGACAAACAAGTGCATGCAAAAGTCTTATTTTTTTATAAACATTTTTTGCTTTTTTGTTATTTCAAAATGGAGTGGTTCAAATCAAGTAGCTTAAAATTTCCGGATGTTGTCATGTTGTGTATAATACACACGTTTGTGTGGTCTGTCAGGATAAAAATGGCCGCCCAATTTCATGCTGATCCGTTATACACTAAGAGTCAGGAGTGAATTTTTTTTTTTTATGGTTTTATGGTTACTTTCAAGGCGAATCTTCAAAATTTACTTCAAACTTGGATGGTTATCCACCCAGCATTAGATGTTGGATACACAAAATTAACACATACACATATATATATATATATATATATATATATATATATATATGTTCCTGCAATAAACAATAGTTGACTGTATCTGCAAAAAAAGGTCAAACAAGAGTGACATTAGTAGAGTTGAGGTTTTTTTTTTTTCTTTTTTCCTGGAGTCTGCAGAAATATTCAGAAAATGTCTTGTTACGCGTCAGGGCGAGCACATGAATAAATCACTCTGCTGCAAGCAAGAATGAGGTTATTTCCCCCCCTCCGCCTCCTCATGGAAGCGTTCACCTAGAACTCATGAATAGTTAGCAAACTGGTCGACTTGGGCTCAACACAAGCATACTATTCATATTTTAGGGGCTCGTTTAGGTTGTTAACAAACTAATAAAACGAGATATTTACACAGAAATATGGTCAATGGAATTTGGAAGGGAAAAAGGAATCAATTTTTGTTTTTATTTCAATTTTTTTGAAAATTGCCTGGAACATCATGTTTTCAACATGACACCGACATACTCAAATTGTTAGAATACTGCACCGGCACGACAATAACACGCCCGGTTGCAATTACTAGTGAAAAGTGCACCTGATGCTGAGTTAAAATAGCAGTTCAAAAACAAAATCAATACTTGGATAGTGTCTTCTTCTGTCTATCTTTGTTTACCAGAACATTGCCCCCTGGTGGTTGGTTAAAAACTGCAGATAAGCTGCACTGGACTATAAAGGTTCAAAGCGTGAGAAAAAAGAAGCCGCTTATAGTCCAAAATTTAGGGTGTATAACATTTCAATCTTTTCCAGAGGACGTGTATACGCATTGCTAGTCTCAGAAGCTTTTTTTGCTTTTGCTTTTCACGCAGTGAAAGCTAAGAGGAGAAGCGGTTCTCACGATGCGGGCCGGACCCCCGTAAAAGTGTGATGGCAGTTGGCTGGGGGGAGCGCGGGTCTCCCAGCATGTGTGAATGCTTGTCCTCTCTTGAACCTGTCCCTGAAAAATACAGCCCGGTGACAAGGGGACCGGTTCCTGGTGCCAGTCCGGTGCCGGAGTTGCACTTTTAACCCCCTCGTCACACTTTTTTTAATTTTTCCTTTAAGAATTACGACGATAGCTGAAAGTCTATTACCAGTGTTTATTTTTTGGGTGATTTTAATTGTTTTCATTACATCATTTCAATAACTTTCATTTGGATTGTTTTTGTACACGATATGTTGTACGGAAATGGGCAAGTACCAATACAAAGTGTCGGTATTTTCGGGTATGGTGATGTTAGCCGATATTGGCATCGCTCGACCTATTTGGTCAGTTGTACGATCAAAAACTCGAAATTACAAATCAGAAGAAAAGATTTTCCGTTAATTTCAGGAAATTACCCAGTATCGATATGGGCCCAATACCAGGCCTTTTTTCTGGGTATCGGTACTTGTGATGTTAGCCAATATTGGTATCGGTGGATCCATTTGATCAATTTTACGATCTAAAACTCAAAATTACGAGTTAGAAGAAAAGATTTTCCATTAGTTTCAGGAAATTACCAATTATTGGTAAGGGCCAATCACCGGGCCTTATTTCCGGTTATCGGTACTTGTGATGTTAGCCAACATTGGTATTTGGTTTCGATCGATCTACTTGATCAATTTTATGATCTAAAACTTTTACAAGTTACGAGAAAAAATTTCAAACGACCAAGTATCGGTATGGGCCTGATACCAATTCTTATTTCCGGGTTCCGGTACTCACGATGCTCACGATTCAGGTTTACGATCAAAAACTCGAAATTACGAATTACGGTCTCCGTACTTGTCGTACTGGTTTCGATCGGGAAAAAAAAAAGTGATATCGAACATTCTTACTTTCTCGTGTTACTGAATGAAATATCTCCAAATTGATTGTTGGTGTATATCCTTTTTCATAGCATCGCATTACGTTTTGGTATCCGTATTTTGAAGTCGTTATTCGACGCAAAAACGTCATTTTCTTGAATTACATTGTTCATTTCATTTTTTTTAAATGACGCTATTTCGCTTGAGACTTTTTATTACAAGCATCAAATGCGGGAAACGAGACGATTTTAGATGATTTACGATATGACCAGTAATAAAATACACGGTACGGTAAACGTTTTTATGATGGCGCCAGTTTGTTTCGGAGGACAAGGCCATTCATTCATTTTGGACAAAAGTCCCGTGTGACGCCTTCTGTCATTTTTTGTTTTTTTGTTTTTACTGGTTGACTAAAGCGTGAATCGGCGTAGATACCTCACCGTTTTCACCTTGGTTTCCCGAAAGCGCCGAGAGATTCTCGGAAGCGCCGCTGCCAAGTGCAATTAAACGCATTAACGGCATGGTTTGCCTATGACACCGTTTAAATACCTGAATAGGTAGTAGGGAGTCATTTGTGGTGGAAAAAAAATAAAATAAATAAATGGTGGGCGGGTTTGAATTCATTCCGAAGGGTGTGGCGTCCCTAATGGTGGTAAAGGGTAAACGAGCCGAAAGGTCAAAACAACCCGTTTTATTTAAAACCCTGTTAATCTACCAGTTATTAATTCTTTTAAAAATAGTTTGAAAAATGGCATTTTGTCAGCTAATAAAAGAGTCATTTTTACTCTTTTGTGTTCGCACTCACAAGGACGGAATTACGTTTGAAAAGATGATGTCATATTTACCCAAGTAACATGTATATTTGACGTTTTGTTTTGTAAACAGTGTTAAGATGTTGTTTTCTTCCTTTAATTCCTATTTTTCCGGTTTGTTAGCCCATTCAATGCCAAAGACGTCATTTTACGTTTTTAACAGTCAAGGTCACCTTTTATACTTGTTTCCAATGTTTGCAAGTGTCAGCTTAAATATTGAAATATATTAGAAACAATGTGCGAAAACTTGTTTCGTTTTTTGTTGTTTTTTTTTTGTTTTGTTTCATTTTTTTTGTGCTTTTTTTTGTTTGTTTGTTGTATATGGAGAGAAAAAATATAGTGACAGCCCAGTTGAAAACTCGTTACGATTTCTGTGCTTTGTTGGTTTTTTTTGTTCACTGTCAAGAATAAATGTGCCCAAGACCCGAGGTCGAAAACATGTTAATTTTTTTGTGCTTTTTTTTTTTTTTTTTTAATTGCGCATCGAGAAACAACGTGCTAAAAACCCGAGGTTGAAATCTCGTTTGGTTTTTTCAGCGATAAATTTTTGCTGGGGCCCCTCATTTGGAGTCGTACGCAGAATAATCTTTTGCAACGTAATCTTCACTTTTATTATGTATTTCACGCTTCAAAGCAGTAAATTTGGTAGAAAATTTGCATGAAAAATACCCTCTTTGACATCGCCGTTTGGTTTTTCATACTTTTCTCGCCCCGTGGAAAATTTTCACCGAGTGGTCCCCTCCAATTGGCCCGTCGCCAGATTATTATTATTTTGGCTTGTATTGACTGTTAAGAACCAAAATATTTCACCAAACTACACTCATTTCTACCTAACTAGCCAGTTGACCTAGTAAACGTATTTTTTTCGGAATCCCGCATGTTCCGGAGGGCGACTTAGGCAGCCGTCGTGACACACTGACCCAGCGTGTAAAAAGAGGCTTCGGAAGATCGGGTTTCAGGTTTTGCTTTCCTGACACGGCGGCTTGGAATGAGATCACAAAAACGGCGCACCGTGTCAATGAAAGATGCAGGAAACGCTTATTGCAATTAAAGGCAAATTAAAATGTAGTCAGGACTCTCCCTAAACACACCCAAGCTCGCAGCAGGTGGTTTTCCTTTGTTTCGCGAGCCAAAATCGGCCTTCGGTTACATCACATTACTTTTAGGGGAGTTTTGAGACGGGCCCTTATTGGGTAATGTTTTGAAGAGCCGCGTATTTGGAGCACATGGTACAATTTCACGGAAGCCGCAAATTTCCTTGACATCTTTTTGTTATGACACGACGAAAGGAAACACGTGTGAAAATTTGGATATTTCAGATGTTGGCAACGTGAGTTACATTTAGAGTTTGTTTACATGGTGTGGCAACGTTTTGGTTTTTATCCACCAATACATACGGGATTAAAAATTTGACTGTCACACGTCAATTTACATTTTGGGGTATTTGATTGGATTCAGAATCTATATGTTATATTTTTGGGATCGAATATTCCATCGGTTAATTCAGCGGTTCTCAATGGGGGTACGGGTACCCCTGGGGGTACTTAAAGGAACTCTGAGGTTTTTAATAAAAGAAACATGCAAAAACACTTTAAAAATAATCATTGAATTAAATGTTATAGGTTATTTAATGTCATTTTTTTAAAAACCCAGATTCTCCCCAATACTTGGACCCAAATTGTCATGTGCCACCTCTCGTTACCTGTCAAGTTATTGATTTATTTTTGTCAACACATCTCTACCATTATCCCAAAAGTGGACACTTAAAATTGAATATTTTTCTGTGGACAAATATTTCTTTATAATTATTTCGTTTTAAGAACAAATCTGACACTTTATGCTGATTATTTTTTTAGGGACAAACATTTATTAATAATTACGTGACTGACTTATTTTTGTGAACAGATCTCTACTGTAATCCAAAAGAGGACGCTTTAAGTTGAATATTTTTCTGTGGACAAATATTTCTTTATAATTATTTCGTTTTGAGAACAAATCTGACACTTTATGCTGATTAATTTTTTAGGGGCAAATATTTATTAATAATTACGTGAGTGACTTATTTTTGTGAACAGATCTCTACTGTAATCCAAAAGAGGACGCTTTAAGTTGAATATTTTTCTGGGGAAAAATATTTACTTGTAATTATTTCTTTCTGACGTTGATGATAACCCCTGGGGGAATGCTTTGATTTTGTCATGAAATGAAATTGTAATAAAATAAGAATTGGCATCATTTATTTTTATTTCAGGCATTGATACACTTGTTTATTTTTTTCAGTTTTAGACTAACCTGTAACCTGTCCAAATGATGTAAAAATAGTAGTTGAAAGTTGACTTATATTGCTGTTACTTTTTAGGTATATTTATACCGTTTTTATAGATAATCTTTTTTATAGTCAGAACGGTGAGTGGGGGCGGGGGCAGGAAATCTTTTCTCGTCTCTTTGCAGAATCTAATTAAGAAGCACTGCACTACACTGATTTTCCAATGACTCGACGGCTGTGAGGCAACAGAAACTTTTTGATCTGCGATTGAAATTTTTAATTGCAGCGAAACCAGTTTTGGACGCTCGGCCATTGATGAAAACTACTTTTAGTTTCACAACCAACGATTTGTTGCGTGACGTTCGGAACTCACGCGCGTTTCCCGATCCGGGTTCTTTTTGTTTTTGCTGCTCTACCCATGCTTCCTGCTTCACGATTCCGTTTTTTTGTCTTCCGTACTTAGTCTATTTCCTCACTTGTGAGAAACTGAACAGCCTTTAATGATATTAATTACTCGAGGTTTTTATAATCATACTCAAGCACGCAAATATTATGCTGTAACCTGAGGCTTATTTCGGATGACAAAGTGGACGGGAAGGTCATGATTCGAGGTCACCCGTGCCGGTTTTGCCTGAGAGGTGAACTCAGGTCATACAGCATGTTGACAAATACATTTAGACTGCTAGCTTTTGGTATGTTCCAGGTTTAGCATCGGCCTCTAATACCATGAAAGATATTTTGCATTTGTGATGGGGTTGTCATAAGCACTAGGTTAGGGTTAGGGTTAGGTGTGTATGTTAAGCATGTAGACCTGTATAAGATGACAAATATAGCTTGGACAACTTTAGAAAATACAGTGAAACCTCTAGATACAAATTTATTCCGTTCTGGAGTGCGGTTTGTATCCTGAATCATTCTTATAGTGAATCACATTTTACATGGAAATTGCCTAGTTTGTTTCAAGCTCAAAATAAATGTAAAATGAATATTAATTTTGATAATATTGCACCTCACCTTTCAAAAAAAATGTGATGTTCAGTGGATGTCAAGCGAATGACAAAAAAAATGGCTGTAAACAATTCTGATTCCATCTGAAAAAAGCTAAAAACATTGAAACTAATTTTCCTGATTTTTCTTTAAAAAAATGGCTGTAAACTGGAGCTTTAATTCCACTTGAACTATAATTAAACACAAAACATTGACATTTCAATTTTCATCAGATTTGACTGTACATCACAACCAATAGGAGAGCAGGACAATGAATGTGAGGGATTCTGACCAATGGGAGAGCGGGATACTGGTGCAATGGTATGGCGCGTTTAATGCATGCGGGAATTCCAAGTTTATTGCTTGTATATTGTACTTTTTCCCCATTAAGAGGCAAAAAGTGGGCCAAATCTTTACTTGTAAAGTGAATATTTTGTGTACAGAAGCGTTTGTATCTCGGGGTTCCACTGTATCGCCTTTTTGCTCTTTTTTTTTTTAGGGGGGTTACAAGACCTTGTCGACTCGACTTAGTGGAGTTTTGTGGATTATGACTTTGCTGCCATGATACATCTACCTTGGAGAATGACCGACATGGGGTTGTCAGGACCGATACCGATTATTATTAGTAGAGGAGGACGATAACCGATATTGGGAGCCGATACTCATTTGGGGTAAAAGTGTAAAAATCGCAGTAAAAAAATGGAATAATCCAAACACTGAACTTCATTTCTAACGCCTAAAGCATGCTTATTGACAGAACTCCATCCATCCGACAGAAATGATTGAAGTCTGAAAATTATACGCTGTGAGTTCTTGATCTTTTTGGGGTTATGTGATAGAAATGTCTGCTAAAGTTCCTGTTGCTATTTTTCACGGAAAACCCAAAACCAAACTGCAGATGTACATTTTCGCCAGGTTGAAACACGGCTAGGAAATTTTCTACGAATCCACTCCTCTTGAAAGCTCCCCCCGGCGGTATACAAATACTCGTATTTATGAATAATAAACAACATTTTACGCTCCGTCGGGTCTGACGGCAGGGCAAGCAAAGAAAGCCTAAATGGGATTTTTCAACTTGCCGAGCCACGGTTTGACAGGAATGTCACACTAAAGTTCAACGTTACATAATCCCCTTGGCCTAAATATTTAATCGCGGCATCATCTTGCTTCACCTGCCTTGCCCTTTTTTTTCCCGCCTCTTGGGAAAAATTAGACTTCACGTTCGGTGTGATCACAGAGAAACCGGCAGTCATCAGGCACGTGCCGCGTTCGGTTACAAATCACCCGTTGAATCTTACGCCGCATGCAAATCTTGTGGCTCGGGGGCCCTCCGCCATGGGAAAACCGGTTTTCCCTAGTTGAACTAGATTCTTGCTTCACTGGATAAGCTTATCGACGCCATGTTTACCTTGGACGCCAGCCAGAGACGGCGAGCAGGCGCAGCCAAAGGTTTCAGGGCCGTCTTTCTAGACTCTCTAATCTACCGTTCAAAACCCGTCTGTGGATGTATCGATTGTTTTTGGTTACTATTACCATGTCCTAAAATGAAAAAACACCTGTCATGATCCTGTTTTTTTCAGGAGAATATACAGTGGATCCCCGTGTTACAGCGTCCCTGGCTTACGTTATTTTCATGTTGCGATGTGGAATACTGAGTTTTTTCGTCCCCCTTTATGGTATTTTCCCGGTTTTAAGACAAAAAAAAAACGTCATGACCTTAGGGGGTTGGCTGTAGTTGTGTTATTTCGCCTCAATCTGCAGGCGTTTTTAGGTAAATGTACTTATTTTCAGTTGCCGTCACACTTGCAACGCGTCACTACAATGCTGGTCTGCTATTGGTCGGCCTCATTCGTTTGATAATGGCGGGACGGTAAAACTTTGTTCTTATCGCGAGTGGTTACAAAAGTGCATTTTACTGCTTAATTCAAAGTTGAAAAGGTTAGCCATGGCTTCCAAGATTGCTAGTGATGTTAAATAGAGAAGTGGCAAAAATAATGTTCAATTATTGCAAAGTGGAAAAGGCATAACACAACCGTACTTAGTTAAAAATAAAGTTTTAGTTTATTTATCAGAAAATTGTATTTTTTTGGCGAAATTTTGACAATGAACATTATTAGGGGGAACCATACTGGGCATCTGTATCCGTGACTGCTCAAGGGTTGACTACTCACACTGGTAAAAAAAAGTGGTTATAGAACGTGCCTAATTAAAAAATATGGGAAAAAAAAGGACTCACACTTAAACAAATATTAACACAACAAACAACGGACATGTGTAGCGGTAGAGTATAATGTCTTTTATCTTGTTTAGAATGTCCTCTTTCACCCTGTTGTTCAAGGCTGGAATATTTGCAAGAAAACACGTTTTTTGTAGTCAATTTGTCAAAAATCTGGAGTATTTCTTTAAATGCAATTCTGTCATCAGTCTTGAACGATTCCATCGCTTTCAAGTCACGTAATCGGTCGGGTGTTAATTAGCGATGTTATGAACTGAAAAAATATGGGTGGGGTGTTTGTTCTTTAAAAGGACTTTGAAGTTCTTTACTAGCAACTTTTCTCATACAAATGCCATACACTAGCTCTTTGATGCTAGCGTGTTTTGCGTTCATTTGGCTTGAATCCAAAATGTTGTGCTTCAACAGACGATGTAAAGCGGTTTAACCGAACGGCGATGACGGACGTAACAAACGTTAGCATCGGTGGCTGTGCTGACGTAACTACAGTTGGTGTGGCGTTGCGTTAGCACGGTTGAATGTTAGCATGCTAGCAATTAACACGCCACTGAGTAGAATTCTTACTTCAATGGAAGCGGTTAATTATCTGCTATGTTGGAGGCTGCTCGATTGTACGGATAATTATAGACATTATCAACAAATGCGAGTTTAGCTGACGATTATTTGTGTCGCAATCCACTCATTCGCTTATATAGCTAGCGCATTCAGATAACTCAAGGTCATGTCGTTTGCTTTGCCACGCATTTTGGTATGCTGTTTTGCCAGGTAGCTAGTGCAAATGTAGCAGTCTTTTTTTTTTCCTTTTTTTTTTCACTGATGTTGCAAAGGTTGACAGGTTCATCTCATTGATTTCCTTGCATGTTCTTGTTGGAGCATGCTTCATGGCATGATTTTTCCTCACGTAAAATATGTCCCTTGGCTCAAAGAAGCTTGTGAAATATTAGTACAGGCTAATAGGAGGGGAAAACACAAATTTTACAGGGGAGCGAGAAAAGGATGAAAAGCAATTTCTAAGGCAGTGAAGTGTTATTGGTATTTTCTACAAGATTAGCTGTTTTGAAGCATGAAAAAAAAAGAATAAAACGGAATAATATATATATATATATATATATATATATATATATATATATATATATATATGAGTATATAAATAGATTGTATATAAATAGATTGTATATAAATAGATATATAAATCAAATCCTCATTGGTGCCCGCGTCTTGTAGGAGTGCCCCTTGATCTAATTGCTAGAATGCCTGGCCAGTCAGTTGAGGGCAGTGCTATTTTTATTTATTTGTTTGTCAGTGCGGAGGAGGTTATCTGAATAAATCACACACAAGCTGCTGAAAGAGATCGGAAAAGAGGAAGGAAAGCTTTGTGATCCTCTTACGTTTTGTAATAAATTGGAATTTCAAGTGTCCGGGGGGGTGCCGGTACTTTGCGGTTTTCCACTTATCGGGGGGGGGGGGGGGGGGGGGGGGGGGGATTCGGTCCCCATTAACCGCAAAAACGAGGGATTACTGTACTTGAAATAAACTGAAGGCTCAGGTGCCAAACGTCTAGCCCGCCACTGTATCGTAGCATATGCCGCTATTGAAGAAAATGCCGGAATGTTTCCGATATGTTTGCCATGATGGAATTTATTGAACAGCTGTGATATGGATGAGTGCTTTAGTGATTCCCCTTTGAGGGCTCCCTTTGCTTTGGGTCCCCATGTGGCTAGTGCGCGCGCACACACACACACACACACACACACACACACACACACACACACACTTGTAAACAAACCCAGCTGCGATGCGGACATGTTGGTATTCCAATGTGACTTCTCGTTTGCCGCCATATCATTTTATAAGCTTATTTTGCCATCCATCGATGGGACGCAGATTAACCGCATTAACCCCATTAGAGAAAACGGTACCACAGTTTTTTTTTTTTTTGCTTTATAACTGCTGACAAGTTCAAATATACGTTTAGTTACATGTAATAAAGTCGCTTACATATGATTCTTTAATAATGTTTCAAAACTTGAAAAGGGAGCTACTTGTTCACTGCGGTGAGGTCAACAATTTCCTGTTCTTCTTCTTGATGCGCAGATTGGTCTCATTTTGTGCTTGAATGCACCCTACCGGTTAAAATTTGAACACCTAAAAACAAGCCATTATAGATAATTTATAGTTACACTTTATATTCTTGGATAATACAGTTTTAGAGCCTTTTGGGAAGTTCTTCCCTTTTTTGTGTGACGATCCATGTGCGAATATTATCCGATTTTGAAGAAGTGCATGCCTTTTTCATCCTGCAATACGTGAACATGATTTTTGTCACGTTTATGTGACAAACATGGTTCTAGTTGAGCTTCAAGGTGTATATTTTTAAGTCCAACCCTTTTAGTTGACTTACCCGATTTGGTCGACATATTTTGCCATAACTAAAAACAATAATGCAATTTACATTGTGGCCTTCATTTTTTTCTTACATTCTCAAACGGTTTAATGATTTGCTTGCCGCTGCCATTTTCCATGAACATTTTGAGAACTTGGATGCGGGAGTGTGTGTACAAACACGAGAGGCGTCCAAGCGCAAAATGCATGTCGCTTCTTTTTTTAGAAAGGCAGCCGTCTATTTCAAGGGACGGGGTCGTGACGCCAGACAGGGCGGACACCCAGGAACATTCTGACTTGTCATCGGTTCGTTATGAGCATCTTTGGTCGGGGTTGAGGTGCCCCGGAGAGAATCTGGTCAATGTGCTAAATGCGTTGCCTTGCAATAAAAATTTCAATCCGCCTCCACTGGTCTAAACATAGTGATTAATATTGCATTTGTGGAATATGAATTAAGCAGCAAAAAGCGGCCGTTTTGGGCAGTTTTAGGGGGCGGCCATTTTGCCACTTGCTTTTCACCGAAAATGACATCGCAGTCGCTCAGGGCTCAGGAACGGCCAATCATGGCCGAGCCGGCGAATGTCACGTGACCAAATAGGGAAAGGAGGTGAATCGTGATTGGTCAGTGAAGAAAATTTGCAAAATGGCTGCCTCACTTTAAGGAAACTAAAATATAAAGCAATTAAGAGGCAAAGCATGCTTGCCAGTTAAGGTTTACTGCAAAACAGACAAAGAGACAAATATTACGTAATAATAGTTCCTTTGAACTTTGAATCATGTACTCTTGCGTCTTGGGGTATTCCCAGAGCAATGAGGAAATTCTATTTTGGGAATTTGTGCTGTTTCTCTATGGTTCTTTCTCGAAATGATAACGTCACTTCCGGTAGCCCTAGTGGTGGATACAGTAACTACACCAGTAAGGCTTAAAATTTTGGTTTGATTCAAAATTCATGATTAAAATGTAGTGTTGGTCGAACTATATCGGATAATTTCCTTGACGTATGTATTACAAAACACTGAAAATGGAAATACGAACTATAACAGACTATGAATTATTTGGGCCCTGACTTTGAATTTTTCCACAAATAATTTTACGTTTGTCATTTTTTCGCACTGTTTTTGAACCCGTACGTTTATTTTTACTAAAGCAAAACGTGTCGGAACATCATCCACGACCGCAGAGCGTCCAAGAACACTGTTAGGGTCTGCATCCCTTCCAGGTGACCTCAGTGCTGCCAGACATGTTGTGTGGCCTAAAGTGGTACTACATGAAAAACCTACAACTCCATTTGTAATGGGGTTATTTGGTTTCATTCTTCTGAACATAATTGAGGGCACCAAAAGTGTACTTTTGTTTTCCAGATGGAAGTCTCAGATTTGCCTGGGACCTGCGGATCCACATGGGCTTACGTGAGCTTCATGACATTTTGTAAACAACAGCTGTGTCAATGCCAGTGCGTGGGCTTTTTCCCCCTCGTCGCTGGGCTCCTATTTCACAACGTTTCATTCCGCCGCATCCAAACAAGCAAGTTTGATAATAATTTCAATGTTTGTTCATAAAATGAGAACCTAATTCATCCGCGGGGGGAATATAACGAACCGCCAAAACCAAGAGGCCGTAATATAGGTTATGGACTCTCGTAAAATGGCCGCGCTAGTTTACGGGTGTAAAATACGAAGGCGGGATGTTTTCCGCTCGTTTGCCGCTGATTGTTTTAAGTGTGGAAAATTGACGTTTACAGTAAACAATAAACAGGGACGCATTTCAGTGCGGAATGTGCTATCAAATGACCAGAACCGATCCCGTCATTACTTCCTGTGAATGGCGCTTTGTCATAAATAAAGATGTTGATTGTACGAAACGGCACGAATTTACACTTCCGAGAAACGGGTCGGTTCATTAAATACAAGAATTAACTCGTAAATGGGTCACTGCCCCCAGTTAGCCCCCATGCCGACAGACTATAACCACAAACGGTAGATTTTTCGTGACTTCTTGCTTCATGTATGTTTACACTATTTTGAACGGTCATGAGAGGCCGAAGTCGAATCGGACGTTTTTTGGGAGTTGTTTGCGTCATTGTGGGAGTGAACACAGCTGATGTACTTTCTGGCCAATGGACGTGCCGGCAATTGCTAGCACGCCGTCTGGCACGGATAAATATACTTCAAGAGATTGTGCAGACAAACTTGGCAGGAAATGAGAATTTTGTGCCAAAATCAATGCAACAGTTGCGTCCACCGCAAGCTTCTCTTTGTGTAAAAAGCACTGAAAGTAAACATGAAATCTGCTCGTGATGCGCACCGAATCGAGATAGGAGATTTCGCGAGATTAGAATGCTAGGCGATTTTCCGTTCCGTTAAATTGTCGTTCATGTTAGGCTTTAGTTTATGTCACAAATTGTGAAAAAAAAATAGTACACCATAGTACACAAGGAGCCCTAAAACACCTTATTATTCTTTATTATTATGAGCGATGCAAAGGCCAAAGCTTTTTCCATACTCCCAAAAGTCACTACATTTTACAAGGGTGTAATTTCAGCTCCCTAGTGTTTTCTTTCAATCCTTTTCCATTAAAGTGAAATGCCTCTGATGTAAAGATCAAAGGATTGGACAGAAAACCCCGCTTGGATTAGGCAAACCTGATTTGTTCAAAAGTGATCAGTAGGAACGGCAAGCGTGTCAGTCGAGTCTTTTCCATCTATTTAACTGCCTTTGGAAAATAATCTGACGGCGCTCGCTAACCCATATGCAGCATTTGAGCGCCGCTATTGCTGCTAGCATCGACTGCTTCTCGCCGCTGGTTGCACTGCTAGCTAGCTGCTAATGTTGCAACTACCTAGCAGCAGACGCTGCTCAGTATACTCAAGTCTTTTCTAAACATCCTAACCCAAGGCTCTACTCAATGTGTGGTATTAACTCTTTCAGCGCCATGGATGAGAATTCTCATCTTTTAAAATAGTAATAAAAATAAATCTTAACATTCTCGTCAAGTATGTTTTATAATGAGGGTAGCTGACGCATCTAATATTAAGCCAATTGAGTACTGTAGTGACAACTGTGAGCATTGGATGGCAGTGTTTCCACACTTAAAACACAGCTATTACCAACATCAATTCTAACCGAAGAATGGAAGTCAATCTTTCATGTGATAGCAGCCATATTTACATAGAATAGAACATATTCTGTCGGCCTTCTCTGACAATGCTTGGCACAGAATGACTTAATAATCAATGGAGAAAGATATGGCAGGAAAAGAAATACAAACAGATAAATATTTGCTATATAATTTGGATGAAAATCGGATACAAAGCAGTAGGGAAATAGACTGAAAAAAATCCATGGTCCTAGCGGTTCAAGAATCTAGAATTAAGATTTCACAAAAGATTGATTTAAGCGCCATCTAGTTTTATCAGAAAAAAAAACAGAATCCGTGAAATTGTAGCTAGCTGCAGGTTTCACCGTAATGACAATGCGCCCGCTATTTAAAACCAGAGTATTTTCTAAGAGTCATGTGGCGGAAAACGATTAGAAAGTGTCGCTTCGGAGATTCCTCGCCTTCATTACGGCTAATTGGATTGAGCCGGGCCCACTCATTGGCCCACATTTATGCGTTGACACCGCATTTAAGGCGCTTAATGTGAAAGGCACTGATATCACGGGACAGACATGTAAGCCTCGGAATCCAAAATGATGTTAGAAGAGTTTTCCAGGTGGGGTAGAGGGGAAAGAGGGGTTGCGGGGGTGGCTTCACGCTGACATAATCTGGGTGACGTTAAAACGGAGTGACACGGAGCGAGGGCCCGACGTAGCGCGTCGATCCCCGCGAGACGTTTCTATCGACGCCACCCCCCCACCCCCCACCGTCGTCGCCGTAACCTGACAGAAAAGTTTGAAGGGGGATTGGAGGAAAGCAGGTTCTCTTGGCAAATTGCACTCCGCCGCTTGGAAATATGCACGACTGGCGATGTGTACGCGCTTGACCTAGAAAACGCCGCCTGTACAGCTGCACTCACAGTGCAAGTCTGATTTTCATAATGGAACCGCGTACAGTGGACTAAGCGTGGGAGGGTTTTTTTTTGTTTTTGTTTTTTTTTTACTGCGTCATTTGAGAAAGATTCATTGGTCAGGCAAAGTATTCAATGTAACTTAAAGTTAATTGAATGAGTTACAGGTAAATAATGTCTTCAATTTATCACTGGCAAGGCAAACTTTGGCAGGTTTGACTGCTTATAAAATTGCCAGGTATATAAAAAGAGGCTTCAAATTATGAGGAAAAAATTGCAGAAGCATTTTGGTCACTGCTAAAAACTTATTTTCGCTAAACGTCAGATTAAATTTCAGCACTAATCAGACTTTTGAAGCCTGGATCATTCTTACATATTTTGTGTTATATTCTATATTCACTACATTATATATGAGTATATTTTCATTTGTGATATTTTGTTGGAATGTACGTTGTGTTTAGCATCAGTTTGAAGGCGAAAAAGCCATGTTGTGCTAACGCTACCATGATTAGCATGGTTACAACATTATGGACAAATTTAGCATTCATCTTTTTACTTTTGTGGCCTTGAATCATTCGTTATCTATTATATTGATGTTTATATACAACTAATATATTCTCTGTATACTCTAGTGTTTGCTCCTGAGTGACTTTTATGTGTGTTTAGCATCGATTTGGGGGCGAATAAAGCTAAGTCTTGCTAACAGTGGTGATGCATATTTTGTCTATTGCGCTCCATATACACCACATTATATACGTGTAAATTGTATATTTTTGACATTTTGTTGGAATGTTTGCAGTGTTTAGCATCAGTTTGAAGGTGAAAAAGCCACGCCGTGCTAACGGCATAGCTTGGTTGTAACATGAAGGCCACATTTAGCATTCATCGTTTATCTTTTGAGTCCGGGGATCGTTCTTATACATTTACACTGTAAGCATTGTTTGTGACATTTTTTTGGAATGTATGCTGTGTTTAGCATGGGTTTGAGGTGAAAAGGCCATGTTGTGCTAGCGCTGTGATCATTAGTTTGGAAAAATCTAGCATTAATCCGCTATCTATTATATTGGGCTATACATTGTGTTAAATACTAGTAATGTATTAAATTATTTGTACACTGTAGTGTTTGCTTTGCAGTGACGTTAATGTGTGCTGTTTCTCATCGATTTAGGGGCAAATAAAGCCAAGTCTTGCTAGCGATATGGTTAATAGCTTGCTTGAAACGCCGAATTTAGTATGAATTAATTGTCTTTTGAGGCCTGGGTCGTTTATATGTACAGTATCTATTGCTGTATGTACACTGTATCATTATAGTAGTATATTATATTGTTTGTACACTGGACTGTTTTTCACGCTAACGCCGCGGTAATTAGCTTAGTTGTTAACGTGACTGTTTTCTCACACATTATCAATAAAGACCTAAGCAATTATAAAAAGCAGTAAGGAAAAAGAAATCGTTGTGATGGGTCAGGCTCGATTTACGACTCGCTCTGTAATTTCTGAATCGTCTTTCACCAAAGTAATGAAAAAGAATTAGTGATAAATCAGTAAATAAAGCAAACGCTGGTCCCGGCCGTCCTTGTTAGCGTCGCCCGGTGCATTTATCAGCGTCTGCAGCCTTTTCAATAAAGCCCTTGTTATATTTAGACACTTTATAACCCTACCTGTCTGTAAACAGGAAGCTGGGCAGATTACGGCCAACCATCTGGACATTAATACACAATGAAGAGCCAAAAGCGATTTTGCCGGTCACAGACCAGACTTGTTATTCATTTGCGTGGGACTTACTGTGCAAACAGTGACACATCTATCCTCCAGAATACCCCAAATATGTACTTATTATTTCCACGTCTCCATGATTCTTCTTTTCGTACTCAATCTAATTTTTGTTTGTGTCTCATGTTTGTTTACGCGTAGCGTAATAATCCCATTAATGCGTCACCGCTCAATACGAGCCCCTTTGTGACAAGCGGAACGACTTTTTGTTTTAAAATAGCAAAATAAATCAGAGGGATACAGAAAATGCTTACATGCTAACATTAGCATACCCACTTGATGTGGTTTTGTGAGTTTTTTTTTTTTTAAAGCAGATTTTTTTCACAGAGCTTCTGAAGGAATAAAATGAAGCAATAGATTGCAAGCATTGTTATTAACCCTTGTGGGATTGTTACAAATTATGGAAATTAGATTTTTTGGGGGGATATCATAAAAGAATCAATGGGAAACGAACACTAGGGAGCTAAAATTTCCAGCAGATGATAAAAACATGTAAAATTTTCAAAATGCAACGATTCTGACACTTCTATGTGATTGCAGCTGGACGTATGAGATTTCATGCACAAAAATAATTATTGGCCAAATTTTGGACCATATAAAACCTTTATAATTACAATTTTTGAGATGCATTTAGGAGGATTTATGACATTGATTTTCCTGCGGTTTTTGCAACATTCCGTTGAGCGGCGGTCAAACGATGTCAGCAAACATAATTTTTTGTTGACTTGTGTTTCACCTCTAGACAGTAGGTGGCGGTAGGGACCGGTTAATGGCTAGGTCTTAAAGAGTCATCATCACGTCACAATAAATATTTAATCAAAACCAAAAGTAAAGAAATGTAATTAATAATATTATTTGTAACCTGAAGCCATTTAAGTAAATGTGATGGCATATTTTGTTGATATCTGAAAATGAATATGCCTGCGATGGAAGAATCATTAGGATAAGATTTGCTAGCGACAGCCTTCAGGTGAAACTTTCTTTTTTGCCATTATCGCTTGGCCGAATTTCTCCGTTGGGGTCACTGGAGCCAAAAGGTTCAAGAACTTTCTGCAATTGTAATATGCTGCCGTTCACAAACACAAGTCAGGCTAGCTGTTCCAAATTTTTACCGTGACGAAGCGAACTGGACCGCCTGGTGGAAACATGGCTCCGGGCTTATTGGCGCACAATTTATGCACGACTTTTAAGATTCCCTGGGAAATGGGTAACTCAATACAGATGCAGATTTGACTGACTAACTCTTTCAACTGTGATGCATGCGAAGACATCGCTGGCCCCGCCTCTTTTCATGTTTGGCAAATTGTCACCCTCGAACAAATGTCTTTAATCTGAATGGCAATCTGAATTGCATGCCGTTCAGATTGGCGCAAAAGCGACAGTCGCGCCGCAGGAGTGTCCGGGAAAGACCGAGAAAAACAGCAGTTTGAAGCAGAAATGACCTTTGACCTTTACATGTTCAGTTTACAATTGAAGCAAATAAACACAACAGATACCTGGAGTCCAGCTATTCAAGGGGAACGAATACGAAAGAATTAAACACGGAGAATTTGTGCAACTTCGGGGCATTCATTCATTTACTGTTTTTATTACCTGAATACCTCACCAAATTGTGCAAATTCCAAGGCGTATCTTACGTGTATATTTTATGTCAAATTTTATGTAATATATATATATATATATATATATATATATATATATATATATATATATATTTAGAATATAAGATATTCAGTTATATTCTGTTTTTCATGCTTCAAAACAGCTAATTTAATTAAAAACAGGGCATAAAAATACCAATAACACTTCATTGTCATCTATATACACACATATAATATACACGTATATAAAGAATATAAGATATTCAGTTATATTCCGATTTTCATGCTTCACAACAGTTAATTTAATAAAAAAAACGATAACACTTTATTGTCATATATATATATATATATATATATATATATATATAATTAGACTCCAGACAGTTCAAACCACAATTTGCATTATTTTAGTGGTGTTTTTTTTCACACATCAAACGCAAGGAAGTAAAGATGGTGCACACATGAGAAAAGAGCAGAGCAGCCGGGAGCAGAGCAGAGCAATGACTCGACAGTCTTATGGCGAAAATCCCCGTTGGCTGGGGCCATCCCCGCGTTTCAACGGCGTCTTTGTGGCAAAGCCAGATTTGATCAGTAAGTTAAAAAGGGGCGGGGCCCGGGGGGGAAGCGGCAAGTCGGTAGCGAAAGGGCTCGCTCATGTGCGTCCGCGCCGGCCGGCGAAACACGAGCCAACACATGACCGCGGCAGCCTCGGGCGGGAGGCCAAGGACGGTCGGGTGGGGTCGGATGACCGCGGCCGCCTAACGTTGCACCACGCGTCCAAAGAGACCTTTAGAACACGGCGGCGCACGTACGCCCCAGTGGCAAAATGTCAAACCATCAACGATGGCGCTACTGGTAAAGAAATGCTTACTTGTCGTTTTGGCAGTGCCGTGGAGAAAAGTTGGAGTTTGAATGTGCAGCGTGTTACGTCAGGCTCGCCAATGACAATTTTAGGGTCACTTTAAAAGGTTTCAGAGGCTTAATATTTTATCGATGATTAATTTCATACCCAAATTATTTTTCATTTGCAATTAATATGTTTTTTGTTTTTTTTTCATGCCGTTGACTGAGAATGACCTCGCCTGTACCGTACGGGAGTTAAGTTCTCCAAAATAATTGTCGAAACAGAAATCCATAAAATGGAGATTTAAGGGTTTTTTTTTTCCACAATTTTTCAACTTGATATCTTTGTTAAAAAAAAACAAACATATATCGGTAATTAATATTTATATTTTTCCTGTGTGGGCTGACTTAGAAGAACGAAAAATATCAAGAAAAATAGCGAGGTGAACTTGCAACAGATATGGTCACACAGGAAAATCCATGTAGTAGAGGTGGAATTTTTATTTTTAATAAATACAATTAATATTATTTTAAAAAAATTTGATGTTTCAACAGCACTAGTTCGCTCTCTCTCTCCCTCTATGTGTGTGTGTGTATATATATATATATATATATATATATATATATTAGGGCTGCACAATTAATCCAATTTTAATCACAATCATGATATTGGCTGCCAAATATAACTAAGATTTAAAATGCCTGCTACCGCGCGTGTCGAATCAAGCAATTTGTCATCCTACCACTAGGGGGCAAAGTTTCCTACATGTTTGCATGACAAAAGCCTCTGCTTTTCTCACCCTAATATTTTATTTACCAGTGTGAAATGGCGCTGAGTTTCTCAAATGATTCCTGTTGTTTATTAGTTTACTGTACAATAGTTTGTACCCATGCTAAGACTGAACTTTTCCTGTTTTTTTTTTAGTCGTGTCTGGCTTGTCCTTCAATCCCACAACCCCCTGCAGACCTGCAGGGAGTCTTGTGGAAAAGGGCAGCCGTGTGCACCACTGCAAATGCTGCACCTTATTAATGATACATCACAAAAGTGTGTGGCAGCTTTTCACCTGAGTCAAGGTTACCCTAACGTGACATATGTCGCCGGCCAATCGACTTTAGGAATTTGCGCCGGAGTTTATTCTTTCTTGCATTCTTTCTTGCTATCTTCCAGCTGAGGAAAAGGCACAAATGATGTATCGTTTTGGGACCGAAATCACGATCTCAGATTCTTTTCGAGATTGTTGAACATTGAGGGCAATTTTAGGCGTTAAGATCGCTTGCTCTGCAATAGCACAAATTTTATTCATGGATATTGGCGAAATTTTGGATTTTCGTGTTCTTTGTTTTTTTGTTCGTTGTACATAAAAAAATTATGTGTATGAAACTCAAAGTCAAAATCTCGTTACGTTTTTCTAACACATTTTGTGGCCACGTTTTTGTTATTACTGGTAGCAAACAGCCTCGTCGAGCCATCCCTTAGGTGATTTTTTTTCTTTTTTAAGTATCTTTTGCGACGGCAAGAGGTCGGCCGATCACGTGCGCCCCACGTGCGCTCATCTCCGCTATTGATCCCTCGCCGCGGCTCTTTTTAGCCGCCCGTTAAAAACAGGAGCAAAACAGCTGGATGGAGGATGGCGCGTCTCCTCGGAAACAAGGCAAACTGGGAAAATGATTAACGGGCGTAGGAATGTTGACGATAACAAGACAAATATCTTTGCTTGGCGGTTGAAATCTCCCTAAATAGACACCTAGCTTAAACGGCGCTTCAAAGCCGCACTGGATCAGCTTGGATCAACTTGAGACTTTGATTTGGAAGCCAGCCGCACACCTCGCCGACGGAGATGAAACGGGACAATAGCAAACAAATTAGTTAGCCGCAAGTAGCTCTCGAAGATTATGCGCTTATGTCGCCAAAGAATCGGGCAAGGGCGCAACCAGACCAAGTAGCTATCAGTTGATGATTGAAGTGTTGTAACATGCTAAGCTAATGCTAATAACTACAAGGTGATAGGGAATCACTGTTTGTGAGAAGTTCTGAGGATAAAAGTGCAGGCGTTTTTATTCATCTGTTAGCTGTTGACAACCAAAGACTACGTAGCTAGCTCGACTTTTGATATGTAATGCAGACTTCAAGATGAATTTGGTTTCTCACGAGAGATTGCTGCAACCTTGGGCAGAACATTAGCAATGCTACGAAACAGCGCCGTTTGTTCTCACCGTATTCCATTTTATATGATCATTGGGCTAATCTTGTCAAATTAAGCGGTTGGGGGAAGCCAAAGAGAAAAAGGTGTCAAGGCTATCGTCATTAGCATATAAAAGAACAACAACAATATGTTTAATACCGCTAGCAAGCGGGCTACATAATAATAACAAGCTAGCTCGAGTACATGGCTAGCTATAAGTAGCTAGCTTTTTAGCAGAAGAAAATAGTTTACAAACTTAACACTTACATTCCACAACAAAGTTACTAGCGTTCTGGAGATTTTTCTTTTTCTCTTTGAATCCCGAAGACATCTTTTTTGACAACATTTTTCAATTCCAATTCATTTTTCCCAATATTTTAAAGTGTTTTGCTAACTCGGGGTCTAGAAACGGCTCATACTAAATGATCTCTGCCATTCAACCGTCGTACCGGGGGCCGAGTTAGTTTCAGACGACGGGCAACTGATGAAAACGAGCCGGCGCGCGATCGGGCTTTAATGCTTACGCTGCTTTCTCCTGCACGGCGAATGACTGATTGGGACCACGCAACAGGTGACCTCCGAGAGCTTAGAGGTCCCCGGCGGGACAAATCCCTGGCGAGGAAGATTATGCTGAAAGGGATCAGCCCTGACCCGAGCCACCTCCACGGCGCGCACACACAAAAGCGCACTGCGCTCCATATTTAGCATTAGCATTAGCCTGGCAACAACTACTGCAATTCCTCAAATATAAAACATACTTAAATTATTGAAAAAAATTAAGGCCAAAAGCATGGCTGCGTCCTATAAACGGTAACAAAAAATGGGATTTCTTTTTTAGTCAACACCATTCGAGTTAAGTCGAGTTTAGGCACAAAGGTGTCTTTTTATACCAGACGTATTCTTACTATAACAGCAGCTTGTGTTAGCTGAAGTTCTTACGGCATTATTTTCAAGAAAAGAAGCGAGCAGGCCGAACCACCGTCCGACTCCATCCGTGTTCACAAGCAGGAATATTACTAAAACAGAGAAGATCATGTCAAGGTTGATGTCTCCAGCCGATTCAATTAAGAGTGCAGCGGTTGAAGAACGCCCAATTGCGGTCTTTTGGCAGATAGACACAATCATACAGTACAACTTTGGGTATCTATGGTAAAATGGGAAACAACAGCTTGTATCGCATTCAGCGTTACACTGACGAGGCGTTTACTGTTTGCTCACGGTGTGGGAAATCTCAAACACAACCTGTAACAAACTTACGGATGTGAACACAAGAATATAAGAATTTAGAAAGATGAAATGTATTGTTTTGCTATAGTTTTTACATTGTTGCCAAAGTGATGGTGCCTCCTATACACGGTAACAGAAATAATAAAATTTGAGCGTAAAATTAAGGGTGCGTCCTACACGCAGGTGCACCTTATATTTGGGGAATTATGGTAAATACAGTTCCTAGGTAATAATAAAGATATTTTGCCAAAGATCAAGAATTACAGCATAGTTAACACAATGTTATTTTTGTCTCGCTGAAATCAGCTTATAGCGCAGGAACTTCTTTGTACAGATAGCTGAACCTTAAAAATCAAATCATTGGAACTGATGGGCAAAGGAAAAATGAACATGCCAAAAAGCATCCCCTCAAACGGCGACCTTTCCGTTTGCCATGTGACGCCAAATGTGGGTTAACGTCTGCTGACACGTTGCCACGGAGCCTGTGCGGTCACCGTCACATGTCATCATCTTCCATTCCCACCAGTCATTTAGCGTCCCGACATGTGGACGGAGGAGACCTTAGGGGGTGCCGGAGGGAGGGAGGGAGGGAGGCTTGCACGCGTACACAAAACACACTCGACGACGGCTAAAGTTAGCTGCGTTGGGGGTGTCCATTGTTTGTCTTACTTAACGGCCGAGCGCGAGGCTGCAAAAAACCGCCCGGACCCAAAGAAGAGAGCCGTGAGCGGCTGGCTCCCGTCCAGGCGCTTAGCGTTCTGCAAGACGCTCTATTTTTGGTTTGTTTTTGTTTTTTTGTTAGCCACCAGCAAGCAAATGTGCGTATCTTCGAGGTTTCAATTTATGGAACAACTATGAAATATAACTGAAAAAATGTTAATCAATGATTTTAAAAATATATTATTAAAAAAAATACGCGTCAAAAATGACTAATATAACGTCGTTAAATTTGTGAGGTGTAAATTTTATATACGGTACACAGTATGTATGAGTTTATTTATGTATTTATGATTGTATATATGAATTATGTTCAATGTGTTTTTGTGTTCACTAAAATAATCTAAAAAAAAGCTGCTATTGAAGCGTTGATTTCGATTTTGAACTGCTATTGAACTAACAGTATTCTGTTCTGAAAAAAAAATATATATTATATATTAATATATATATATATATATATATATATATATATATATATATATATATATATATATATATATATATATCGGTGTCCGAAAAATACGGTAGTCTTGAGTAGTCATGATATCAAGTACCAATATCAAGTACTAGTACTTTTGACCGCAATATTTCATGAAATGAGATTGTTATACTCATTTCAAATTTTGTCATTTCGAGTTCCGATTGGGCAAATTATACTCATTGGCTGCCATTGTTAGATTTGGAATTAGGCCAAGTACCTACCTACCACCCTACCTAGAAACCTCAAGGTATCACCTCACCGTATCAAATCCAAAATTTACCCTACCCAGAAACCTCAACGTATCACCTCATCGTATCAAATCCCAAATTAATCGATTGATATCCCGATACTGCGATCGCATGAATGAAACGGAATTTGACGATTACAGGAAGTACACTTTACCCAGCCCGGCATCTGGCCTGTCGCTGTACCGCTTGACACCGCTTTCATAAAAGGTCAACGCTAAGATAGCGAGCCGCTAAGCTAGCACAACGCGCGCTAGGAAAAGAAAGTTGGAGGGCAAACGCACACACCGACACACACGGGAGTGGTGCGGTTAAGCTAAATGTGTCTGCGCGCTGACCTTTTTCAAATTCAGTTTGTTCACCTCCGAAGGATTACGGGCCCAGATGGCCAACGGATGAACAATGCAGCACCTGCTGAGGGACATGACGCTATTAGCTTTGACTGAAAAAATACCGCAAAAACCAGAAAACCGCTGTCTGCGCGTATGGACAGCATGTCCTCATCGTGTCCCCCTTACTCGGAAAGGGGACAAAAGATGAGCACCGAATTACATTTGGAACATTTATATTGTAATACGAGCGATAGAAGCTTTACTTTGCTGTAAAAAATATGTGCTTGTGCATTTTATGTTACATATAAACTGATACCGAAATAGTATAGTAAGTGCTACGTATATATAATATACATGTATACAATCAGAAAACGTCATAAATAAAAAATATAGAAATGATTTATTTACCTTTGAGTGACGCTTGTTATGCCCATATTCCCCAGTAAGGTTAGCCTGGGCTATGCTAGCTTCGTATTTCTTGTTTATCCCCAGCTTGGTTTCCATAAAAATCATCTTACTTCTCTTTTTAACATCACTAGCAATCTTGGGAGCCATGGCTAACCCTTTCAACTTTGAATGAAGCAGTAAAACGCACTATAAATACGACTCGCGACAGAACAAAGCTTTACCCTTCCGCCATTTTGAAACAAGTGAGGCCGACCAATAGCAGACCAGGATCCCCGTCATGTGACGGCAACAGAAAATAAGTGCAATTGCCAAAAAAAAAAAAAAACGCCTGCAGATGGAGACAAAACAACACAAATACAGCCAAGCCCCTAGGGTCATGACAGTTGTTTTTGTCGCAAAGACGGGAACATACCGTAAAGGGGGACGAAAAAAACTCCACATCGCAACATGAAAAAAACGTAAGACAGGGACACGGGGGTCCACTGAGATATGATTGCTAATTGGTTAGCATAGGCGAATTTTGGTGTCTACAAAAATTCTTATTTTATCCACTCAAAAAAAAAAAATCAACTTTCATTCATCTGAATCTGTTCATCTTGAGCCAAACTCCTATGAGAAGTAAATTGTCATGAATAAGTTTGCCTCTGGCTGTTGCAAAGTGCCCTCTGGCGCCACCTCAGGCTCGGAGACCATCCGTGAAGTTGACATTTAAATTGGAGACGGACTTTAAATGCAACACAAGGAAGACTTTTAGTTTGTTGTGGCGCTGAAGCGTGTCGCTGCCCGAGGACTGAACCGGGCCCCCCCCGGGAGGCGTGGGCTCCCACTCTCTGTGTGTGTGTGTGTTTGTGTGCGCTTTTGTTTACACTCACAACAGTCTTGTCTTTGTACATGAGAGTGATTATCATGATTTGCTTTTTGGGAAAGGTCACTTGGAGTTTGCATGCATAAATGTGCCAGGGAGGCTGCTAGGTCACTGCAATGACATCACATGTCACGTAGCATAGCATTTTTGTTAGCAAAATAGAGCTAGTGTCCAGGATGGTCAGTTAATATTATAAAACACTCCATTTGGCTTATAAAATGCTGTTCTCAAAAAAAAAAAAACATGGATTCTAAGATTCGTTTTGCACTGAATTTGACTATGGTGTATAAAATGTATATTTTTAAGATTAAAATTTTATGCTCTAATTTTGAAGCGATTTATGTGGGGACAAGGCGCAAAAATTGATTTTTTGTCAAAAAAAAAGCTTGGCAAATCAACAAAACATATATATATATATATTTTTTTTTTTTTTTTTTTTTAAGGTTTTTGGTTACAATTTGATTAAAGAAAATAAGTTTAATATTTAATTTTTTATCATAGTTATTTTCTTGTAAACTCTTGATTCGTCTTGGAATTGATCTAAAAAAAATCAATGTAATCAAAAGGTATTTTTTCTTCAGATACTACTTTCCAGATATCGTTTTTTTTTTTTCTTAATTCCCGATTGAAAAGTTTGACCGACTTATCTGATTGTTGAGTTCAGATTCCCTTTAGCTCAGCTCCATCTAGTGGATGCTTAACGCAACCCCAGCCACTACTGTAGCTTCTATTCTGTGCGCCTTATAATGCGGTGCACTTTATATGTGAAAACGGCTTTAAAACAGGCCACTCATTGAAGGTTGCGTCTTATTATCCAGTGCGCCTTATAGTGTGGAAAAGATGGTACTTTAAAACAAAAAATAGACTTGTGTCCAGACTGGACCATCAATAATAAATTCTTGCTTGCAGTAAATTCTTGATTTGCTTTTCTCTTTATTACAAGTTATCGCAACAACACGAAAAGGAAAATATGCAAACGAGCAAAGTTGCCATCCACCTTGAGTGTGGGAGGAAGTGGCAAAGTCACAAAGAGGAAGTCTCGCCTTTCCGCACTAGCCGGACGGGCACGATGCCAGGCTCACCTTGGCGAGGGGAACCCAATCCCCCAAGGCTCTCTCTTTGCTGAGTGGGGGTCAATCTCGATGTTTTGACCGTCTTATGTAAGCCGCCCCCCCCCTTCCCTCCCCCTTTGAGTTTTGCTACTTTCACTTTGTCGCCATGAAAAGTCAAGGACGTTATAAATAGATTTGGAGACGCGTGCATGTGCTCGGGTGTGTAAATATTACAGTAGCGCTACTAAAAAGTCAAGGACGAGCGAAGTCATGTTTTTACCTGGGGGGGGGGCAGCAAAGTGAACACGTGAGAAATGATCGGAATGGCAAGGATGTCCCCTAATGAGGACACAAAGACTTGGTGAGGTAGTTTCAATGAGTCCAAAGATATTGAACAAAATCTAGCAAAAAATAACCCAATTATGGGCCAAAATAGGACTGACCCAATATTTGTGTCAATTTTGACCCATTTGTGGGGTTGTTATGTGCATTACAAAACTAGAAAATTGGGTCCAACCCATAATTATATATTTTTTTTTAACCCATCTGATTCTGTGATGTATTTAAAGTACATAAGGGTTAACCCTTGTGGCATTATGTTACAAATTATGGACATTCCTTAGATTTTTTATGATATCATAAAAGTATCAAAGAGAAGAAAAAAAAAACACAGGGAGCTGAAATTTCCAGCAGATGATTCAAACGTGAAATTTCAAAACGCATCAATTCTGACATTTCTATGTGATTGCAGTTGGACGTGTGAGATACGTGTGCGTACAAAAGTAATCATTGTCCAAATTTTGTCCCATATAAAACCATTGTAATCACAATTTTTGAGATGCATTTTAATAGGATTTATGATATTGATTTTCCTGCGATTTTTGCAACATTCCATTGAGCGGTGGCGAAACTATGCCAGCAAACAGAAAATTCTTTGTTGACTTGTATTTCTCCTCAAGACAGTAGGTGGCGATAGGGACCAGTTAAGGGCTACTTTATGTCACCATCAAGTCACCAAAGATAAAGCATACCATTTTTCGATTTTTGTTAATAAATGTAAACAACATATGGTATGGATAGAACTGATGTGAGATTCTAGTAAATATCAAGAGTAAATTAGGCCGCTCTTGGCGTGTCCGACGACGGGCATACGTGCGCAACCAACTGGCTCTTGTTCCGCACAATTTCTTGTGCGCGCGCGCACACACTTGAGCAGTTTGTTTACAGATGCGGCGGGCAAGCTAATGTGCTTATGTGGGTCAACGGGGTTCTTCTGGAGCACGTGAGCCCGCCTGACCTCCGCCGCCACCTCACGGCTCATTATTGGCCCGTAACAATGTTATCTGGCGCGCGGCAGCGCCGTGACTTTCTCGACTTGCTGAGCATCTGTTTGCGGAGATTAGTCCGTCTTGTTCGGCTCGTCCTTGGCGACCTAACGTTGCCGCTGCGGCCTTTTGAAGGCTTTCATTCGTCATGTGGGCATTGGAGGATATTCAGTAGGAGGACGCGAGGAAGGTGAAGGGTTATAAAACACCAAAAATCGTCTGAAAATTTGATTGGCGGGGTGTATAGGATCAGATATGAGAAAATTTGTGAACCCGATTAAAATGGCCAAAGATCTCATCTTAAACCACAGGTGTCGGACTCCAGTCCTCGAGGGCCGGTATCCTGCAGGTTTTCTGGTTGTCTCTCCTAAACACACCTGATTCGGATCATTTTCAAGCTCCCCCAGAGCTTACTAATCATTTGATCTGGTGTGTTGAGAAGAGAAAACCAAACTGCAGGATACCGACCCTCGAGGACTGCAGTTGGACATCTATGTTTTAAACATAGGTACCAATTATGATGGAGGGCGGCGCATATAGGATAGTGTAGCGACAAAAAAAAAAAAGATGAGTCCCTCTCTCGACAGTAGCAAGCCGGCGTGCGGCTTCTGCAGCCGTGTTGCCAAGTTTGAAGTTACCGTCCATGAAAGAGTGGAAGCAGAGATGAATCACTGTCGGGACTTCCCTGCCGCAAGCCGTTTTTTTTTTTTCTTCCCAGCGTGCAGATGACTTTAGGAAAAGCTGGAGGATAAGTCGCGGCCCAAACATCTTTGTGTTACACTGGGCCTTTGCTTCTATTATTATCCTGCGTGTAAGCGGCCCCGCCGGTCGGAGAAACAACAGAAAACTAAGGGCCTTGTGTACTCGCGCCGGTCGAGGGAAATAAACATCAGCTACACCAGTTAGCGCTCTTTGTGTGTTATCTTTAAGAGATGAAAGGACGCGGAAAACAATGAAGCGCCCGCCCTGGGCTTTCTGCGGGGAAGGAAGAAAATAAAGTAAGGAGAAAAGAAAATAAGGGAATGAAAGCCGGCGTCGGAGCGAAGAATGAGACCTTTTGATCCGTGCGGTGGCTCTCGTTGAGCGAAATGCCGAGTCAGAAATAGAGACGCGGCGAGCGAGGGGCAGGATGGAAACGTAGTGGCCCTGCTTTGCGATATTTCAGGGCGCTTCGCTCGTATGTGATATCATGGAGAGGACGCTATACACACATATATATATATATATATATATATATATATATATACACATATATATACACACACACACACATACACATATATATATATATATATATATACACACACACACATATATATATACACACATATATGTATACATATATATGTATACACATATATACATACATATATTATATACATATACACACATATATATACATATACACACATATATTATATACATATACACACATATATATACATATACACATATATATATATTTACACACACATATACACACACACACACGCACACACATATACGTATATCCTAGTGATGGGCTGAGATCTCGTACGATGAGATCTATCAAATTTAAAATAGTACTAAATTCATCCCTGCACACTATAAGATTGTATTTTTTTTTTGCGGAATACACAACAGAATGTGCCGCATGACAGTGAAAAATGGTGCCAAATGTCATCTAATCAAAATAAACTTTACAATACCAAATAATCCACGGACAAACAAACGGTTTTATTTTGAAGTACCGTACTTACGAGCATGTCGCAAGGATTGCACAAAGCGTTCCTCCCACCCGGGTTGAGTCGCGACGTAAACAATGCAACCTTGTTCCAAAATTGCTAATTCAGGGGACTAAACAATGACATAATTACTCTGACATTTAATTGTGTAGCACCTGTTTCCGGTGTTTAGCACGGCCCTGTATACAAATACCAAAATATGTAGCAATATTTGGATTTTCCGGGTGAAAAAGCGAACGAGAAAATATCGGCGTAGACAGTTTGTAAACATAGCTCGAAAAAAAATAAGCCCCGGCTTTATTTAATTTGGACCACAGCAAAATGGCCGCACCGGCTGCCTAGTCAGGTAGCGGCAGGTGTTTTTTTTTTTTTTTTTGCGCAGCGTCACCGCGGCCCAGCTTTCGTAAGCGCGCGGCGAGTGACCTATATACTCCTCCGGGGGAGGGAAAGTCACCTTGCTGCCGGACGGGCAGGCCGGCCGGCTCTTAATGTGAGTCGGGACGCACGTGGTGTGTGTGTGTGTGTGTGTGTGTGTTTGAACCTTTTGTCACGGTGCAGAGCGATTGATTGTGATGTCAACGCCCGCGACGGCGCGATAAGGCCCGGCGCATGCTCGCATGTGTGTTCTGCAGATTAACATGCTGAAAAACATGGCTGGACACGGATCGGATTGACACACACACACATACACACACACACACTCGCGCGCGCACAAAGGGAAAGGGGATTCAGACAAACACCTCACCGGAGACTCCTCGAAGCGTCCCGACAAATTGAATGTGTGTGTAGATGGACGAGGGGGAATTAGATCAGGGCTCCTGATTGCATCCCGAGCCGCAGCCCTTCCTCGATTGGAGGAAATGTGAGCGGGCAAGCGAGAGAGAGAGAGAGAGAGGTTGGCAGCTGCCTTGATGAAGGATGGAAGGGGAATGTTAACCAGACAATCACCTTGCATCTCATTGATTTAGATGACAGAGAGGCAATTAGTGGAGAAACCAAGAGGGAAACTGAGGCCACTTTGGATGTTTTGATACAAGGTGTTCTCGAGCGTGTACCCATCTACATGTTGTGTGCGCCCGCATGAAATGTGTGCGTGGGTTATGAGACCGTCCCGTAATAGGGCTGCGCGGTTACTAAAATTTGGGGGGGGAAGAGTTTTGAGCGTGAAATACAGTGGACCCCGGGTTACGGCGGTCCTGGCTTACGTTTTTTTCCATGTAACGGTGGAGGTTGAAACTGTTTTCGTCCCGGCGTTTTTAACTGCTTTACGGCGTCAACAGCTGTCATGAGCTGTGGGGTTGGATGTGTGTATGTCGTTTTGCCTCCCTCTTCAGGCGTTTTTAACCTTCTGTTTGCGTCAAACTGCCTGCGCTGCAACGCGTCACTAAGATGCTGCTCTGCTATTGGTCGGCGTCACGGTGTCAGTAAGATGCCGACGTGCTAAAGACGATTACGTGTGACTGCTTACAATAGCGTATTTATTGTGAATTTTAATGCTTCATGGTGGTTAGCCATGGCTCCCAAAATTGCTAGTGATGTTAAAGGTAGAAGTAAGAAGATGATTAGTATAGAAACGAAGCTGGAAATAATCAGGAAATACGAAGGAGGCTAAGCTAGGCTAAGATAGGCTAGGCTAGGCTACCCAGGGTTATTTGTCTCCGTGTGCCCTCTGATTGGCTGGCAAGCAGTTCAGGGTGTCCACGCCTACTGCCCGAAGCTAGCTGAGATATTTGCCAGCAATCCTGCGACCCCTGTGAGGATAAGCGGCTCTAGAAAATGGATGGATAGAAAATCTAGCGACTGATTATGATATAACTACGATGCTAAAGTGCTAAAATGCTACTTCAGGTGGAGCAACGATTCTGTATCCGCTCCTTGGTTAGGTTGAATGTTCACTTTTTTTCTTTTTTTGGGGGGGGACACAGTCATTGCACCCTGGACTGTCAGCTCGACTTTCCCAAACACGCCGAATATCTCCTCAGAGATAAAAAAAAAAGTGCTAGCGATGGCTAACATTAGCAGTAATTGATCCCAGGACAAGCTGCCCGGTCGGGTAGCGGCCGGGGTTTATTATGGGGATTTTTATCGCGGCGCGATTCCCGTCGGCGCCTCAGCGATGTCTCATATTTGCCTCGTGCCCTTGCAGCTCGCCGCTCAGGCAACCTTCGTCGACGGCCAAGGTGTGCCTTGTGTGCGGGGACGAAGCGTCGGGCTGCCACTACGGCGTGGTGACGTGCGGCAGCTGCAAGGTCTTCTTCAAAAGAGCCGTGGAAGGTAGGCTGCTTAACTTCTATTATACAGAAAAAGGCTTTGCCTTAACTTTGTCGGGATGTTGAAAGGGGTAGAGATTATGACCATGTTTCCAAAAAAAAATTACAGAATTTTATCCTCTACGTTGAAAATTTCCTGATATTCGCAAACATAACAGTCCATTCCAGATTCACTTAGCTGCTCTTTTATGATGTTTTTTTTTTTCTTCTCATTAACTACTGTTACCAAAATAAACTCTCTTATACCCATTTGGTAGGGTTACTGTTGACGTCATTTCACGTCAATGGCACTCAAAGTTGTTTAAAAAATTTTTTTTGCAAAAATGCCATAGATCGGTGCCAAACGCAAGTAAAAGTCTGTCTGCGATATCTAAACTATTGGGGCGATTATTCTCGTGTTTTCAGTGGTTGGAATTGGAGCAAATTGAATTTCGACGGCGTGGTTATTTTTTCCATTTGCCAAATAAAAAGCAGAGCCGCCGTCGCTGTCGTCCGCCTCTGGGTGTTTTCCTGACAATTTCAACGAGAGCAATGGTGCTCTTTCCAAATCAAATGTCGATTTCAGCCTGATGATGTTTACCAGTCGTCGCCAGGGAGACGGACTTGACGCCGTACGCCGCACGTGTCTCGTCTGCCCCCGAATAACAACAACAAGGGAAGCGGCCGGGAGTTTGCGGACACCTGCCGCAGGCGGCGGCGGCGGCGGCATAACGAGGCCGCTGCCAAGGTTGCCGGCGCCAACAACTGGCCCGACCCCTCCCGTCACGTCCACTCCAAAGTGGAGAGAGGGAGGACGGCCAACGAAGCGAGGGGGGACGGGGGACAGCGATAGAGCGGCGAGGAAGGACAACGAAAAAGTCAGACCGATAACGAGACGGCGGGAATTGAGAGGGATGGGAAGTGATGCGTCAGCATCCTGACCCCCCCCGCCCCCAAACCTTTTTTATTACACTATTTCCTTGTCTGAGTGGGCAACGGATGAACGGGAGAAAGTGACAAGGGGAAAAAAGACGAGTCGCGTCCTCGGTCGGATTTCTTCCGGCACTTCCTGCCCAGAAGGGAAGTGAAACGTTTGGGCTGCTAACTGGCTCATAACGACAAACGGAATTAGCGTTCGAGGGTTTGAAACCGCCGAGTGTGCCGGATACCATTTTGGGATCTTATCAGCCGACTAAAGCTGCGGGATGCGGGTTTTTTCGGTAACGGGGTGTCATACAAAAATAAGTACAAAAATCGGATTTTTTTTTTTTTTTTTTGGCTTGGTGAAAAACAAACATCAAATCAGACATTTTCACTTGATGACCATGAATTGACCAACTTTCCTACAGCCATGTATGCATGCTGAACGAGTCAGCATGGTTCTTTCAAAAGTGATCAGTAGGAACGGCAACTGTGTCAAGCTTACAGCAACAAATGTGTACCATCATTCATGTCTATTATACCAGAAAATATAGAGAACTGGAATACTGCCAGGAACCGCTTACTTAATTTTTTTGAACAGGCATAAAAAAATGAAAAAAATACAGTTACTATAAGTACTTCCGCTTATAGGGAAAAAAAAAACGGAAACCTCAAAACAAAGCATCAATAAACAACAAAAGAATGTTAGAAAGTCATCAGAAAAAATACATACTATATTACAAATACACGTTTGAAGTGGTAAGAAGTATGAATTTTACAGATCGTAGCCCTTTAATATTTAAATATTTGTTCATTTCCCACTGTATTTTGACTTCCCATGAAATTGTACATATAGTGCATTTACAGTACAGTAAATGCTACACGCCTGTGCGTTTGGCATCCCCAAATTTCCTCTTTTAATGCAAAAGTGATCGTCCCTTTTCCCAAATAAATCATGTTTACATCATAACAACAACAATTAAACATTCATGAAGTATTTACGTCATCCTACTGTATATATTTTAGATCAATATTCATTTACTGAAACAAGTTAAGATCTTTTGCATCACTCGCGTGGTCAAAAGGAGTTCTCAATCAACCAATAATGACAATCAGCTGTCACCTTTTTGTCGTTCCCCAATGCCTGGAGCAAACTCGTTATCCACTTCAAACTACAAACTAACTAAATATCTCGCTCGATTCGGGTTAAACTTTGAAAATGGACTAACCTGAAAAATCGTGAAGACCCGCCTGTGCAGTTGTCCTTCCCAAATTTCCTCTGAAGGGAGGGTGCACATTCCTTCTTTTCAAGAGGAGCCTGGGCAAAACAAAGGTTCCGTTTCAAAGGTTCCTACCCCCATTTAACATGTAAGTAACTGCTTTACTTTCCCGGGAAAAGAGATACATTCTTGTGACTAAAATTAAGTACTTATAACCAAAATTTCTCTCAAACAGAAATTGCCCAACCGAAAATGTATGCATTAAATTTTCTACGATTAAATTAACGATCGATTCCTTGCAACGGAACTTCCTGTATATCCAGAATACACACACACACACACATCTAACCAAGGTTGTACCACATTATTTTCATTAAAAGAAACAAACAGACTGAACCAAAGTCTGAATCCATCCGCGTTCACATAAAGGGGTATTAAGATGAGATTTATTCTTCGTTAAGAATTCTTCAAGTCCTCCAATTTGTATTGTTTACTTACCTGTGTTATTTTATTACGAAATAATCTGGCTGCACTGTATTTCCTGTTTGCGTTCTCAGCTTGTCATTTAGCTTTTAGCGGTGTTTGCAAATTTCATTGACTGCAATTCAAACGCGTCGCTTGTTACGCCGTCCGCATAGTTGATCTAAATCGAGCATTATTTATTTTGCGAAAACCGAATGCGGCTCGGGAGCCTAACCCTGGTCCAAACAGTCTTTTCATGTAATCAAGAGGTTTTTTTTTTCAAAATTTTCAGACAGTACTAAAATAAAACAACTGTTCATACATTTTGGGGGTTGTGAGGACGCTTATATCCTAAAGTTTGATGGACTTAGCTGATTGTTTTGATGACACTCTCTTTGGTGAATGCATAACGCAACCCCAGCCACTACTGTAGCTTCTATTCTATGCGCCTTATAATGCGGTGCGCCCTACATATGAAACCGGTTTTAAAATAGGCCATTCGTTGAAGGTGCGCTTTATAATCCAGTGCGCCTTATGGTGTCGAAAATACGGTAGTAATTTTTTTTTTTTTTTTAATGGATGTGCAACCATTTAGCATGTTAGCTTAGCTTGCGTAGCCGTCGAGCAGCTGAACCCATACATGCTCACTGTATGCTTTCGAGGCTGCATTAGACTCTAACCTAAATACCTTCCGACAATGTGGGTCACACACGAACACTTCCAGTAGCATATACACACACGCACTTGTCTGGAAACGCGCGTGTGCGAGCGTCTGGAGCTTTCACCATTACGACTTGTATATTGCTAGACGTGTTGGCGAGGTGGCCGCGCTCCAGCTGTTGTTACATAACCCCCTTCACGCACGCACACACAACCTGAGCCATTCATTTCTGTGGGAGGCCCCAATCCTGAGCCGGGGGGGGGGGGGGGGGGGGGGGGGCGAGATTGGACGCCCCGACAGCGCAAACCTGTGTCCTCGCCCGACCTCTTTTTTTCGAGCGCTGTCTTTTTAGCAAAGTGGCGGCGAGCTGCTGCCGTCCAATAAGAGTGACTGGCAAAAACACGAAGCGGGCGAGCTAAAACGAGAGTATTATTATGGACGCGCCAAGCCGCCGATGACGTGTGAATCCTGCGCTGGCGTCCAAACGCTGATGTGCCGCGCCGTGCGGAGCTGTTTATTGGATGCAGCTGTTCTCTATTTAAAAAAAAAACACACACAATAGTGACAATGCGATTTTAAGCTCATGTCACGCTGCAAAAGAAATGCCAGATGATGCAGCAAACTAAAGATGGAAAATCTCCTTAAATTAGAAACAAACTACTTCCTGTTTGGTTTCGTCATCGGCTCGAGAGTCTCCCTGAGTCTTGCCTTCTTTTTTGATAGACACGTCAGTTAGTTAAATATGTTATAAGGGCATTTCCCTTCATCTCCAAAATAAAAATCTTTATTAAATAATATATGGCCACGAGTGCCTTGTAAATCTGCACGATTATGGCCAAAATAATAATCACGATTATTTTGGTCAATATTGAATCACGATTATTCATCATGTTTGGTTATACGTGTCTATTATTGCCCCGTTTTTAAACAAGCAGTACATAAACAATGATTCAAAGCTTGATTTTTACAAATAATAATAATCAATGAAATTAAATAATAATAATCAATGAAATTAAATAAAGTAAATAATTAACTTACTTTCTGAGTGCAAACCATTGAAAACCCTAACCCAAGCACATTGTTTTACTTTTAAGCACGTTTTAATCAGTTAGCAGTCAAAATGTCATTTTTTGGTCATTTCAAACCGAATGTATTCAACTTTTCGCAAGCACGGAATATATTAGGAATCAGGTGAGAAACTCGACGCCATTTCACACTGGTAAATAGTCTATTAGAGTGAGAAAAGCAGACACTTTTGTCATGCGAACATGTGGGAAACATTGCCCCCTGGTGGTAGGATGACAAAGTTTTGTATGTACAGTAGACGGCTTTTTAAATGTAAATATTACAGACGATCAGCTTAATTTATTGTGGCAGCCAATATCGCGGTCGCGATTAAAATTCGATTCATTCTGCAGCTCTCAGCGGTTTCCTGCTTATATACCAGTGCGGCTTATAGGCCGAAAAATAGGGTAGATGCTAAGCGACATTTCTTTTGACCGATTTGTGCCCATGTGGCAACTTCACAATCATTAACCTGATCCTGGAAAACGAGTCCAGCGGTCGAGAGTTGCAAAGGGGCGTGTTTGTGTTGCGCTCGGGGAGGGGCGGGGGGGGGGGTCTTGGGTCTACTTGCCGCTCCTGCCCGCTATGTGTTTCCTGTGTCGCAGTTTGCTGCTTTTTAGAGCGGGAAAAATGAGCTTATGTAACGGTCATGTGACTTTGCCAGAAATAGTGAAGCGGGGCTACAGCTGCTGCCTCTCCTCCTGCAGTTCGCCTCCTTGGCTTTTGGCACACACACACGCGCTCGGCGAAAGGCGCTGTACGCCAGGACGTGCGGAAGAAGCCTCAACACACACGCGTGAACTCAGTATGCAAAACATCAGGGGTCTCCGTGTGAATGTGTGTTGGCTAGGCCAGAAACAACAACTGCGAGCGTGTGTGTTTATTTTTTGGTTTCCGTCGAATGGCAAAATGGACTACGTACTGTATTCGTGTGTGTATATGCGCATAAGCGTGTGGGCGTATGGCGCTCCGAGTCTCAAGAAGAAGCGAGGGATGGATGGGTAAATGTGGGAGGAAAAGGAGGGAGCTGATTGGGCGTAGCTGAGGGCCAGACGAGTGCGAGTTAGCATCACTGTCGCGCCGGCTTGCTTCTTCCGCGCTCCTCTAATTGCCCATCGCTCTGTGTGACATTCAAATCGTACGTGGAGAACGATGCGGCTTTGTTTTGGCAGTACGGTGTATTCCCGACTCTGTGTGTTAGCGTGTTAGCTTAGCATTTAGGTTCAAAATTGAACCGAGCCACTAACAAAGAGCGTGAGCTAGCTTCTTTCTTTGACATTGAAATCGTACATGTGGTACAGTGTATTTCTGAATCTGTGTGTTAGCGTGTTAGCTTAGCGTTTTAGGTTCCAAATTGAACCGAGCCCCTAAAAATGAGCGTGAGCTAGCTTCTTTCTTTGACATTGAAATTGTACACGTGGTACAGTGTATTCCTGAATCTGTGTGCTAGCGTGTTAGCTTAGCATTTTAGGTTCTAAATTGAACCGAGCCCCTAACGATGAACGTGAGCTAGTTTACGCAGTACGGTGTATTCTACAATCTGTGTGTTAGCTGTTAGCTTAGCATTTAGGTAAGCCTGGTTGTTTGGACTGGTACTGGTAGCTGCTGTTGTTGCTAGCATGTAGCACTAGCAACTACTTTGGAACTCCCGCTCATAAATGGCAACAAGTGCATTTTAATACAATGTCCATTTTACTCTCTGGACCTGGTGACTACGGTCCAGGAAATTGTCAAAATCAATCAAGTTTTATGAAAGATCATAACAAAGAAACACAGGCTTTTCATTGGACTGAAATTGTTGTGAAACTTTTCTGGTTCAGATGAGTCATAGCACTACTTTGACCCTATTGCTAATGGTAAATTGACTCCTTTATTTGTTCCTGCTAGGTCAGCACAACTACCTTTGCGCGGGGAGGAACGACTGCATCATCGACAAGATCCGACGGAAAAACTGCCCGGCGTGCCGCGTACGCAAGTGCCTCCAGGCCGGGATGAACCTCGGAGGTGAGGACTTGCCACATAGCGGGAGTAGCTAGCATGCTAAGAAGGTAAAATGTCCATCTTTTTGAGGGAACTTTCTTTTGGCCTGCATCGATAACCACTTGTCACCCAGCTCCAGTCTAGTCTGTGGTGTACCGCAAGGTTCAACCTTAGGCCCAATTTAGTTTTCTATGTATGTGTTAACGTATGTATGTGTCTGAACAATTTACACACAATTTAGTTCTTGTTTTAATCAAATAAATGAAAAAAATCAAATAAAACCCATTTTAGTTAAATGTTTTTTGGGTTTATTATTTTGATTCAAATGGATTACAATCGTAACTGAACAAAAAGATCATTTATCATATTACCTACTCCTACCTAAAAATATGAAATCATTAATTTCAGGGTACCAAATTTAATTTATGTTGTTCCATTCAGTTGTGGCACCATAACAATCTTCTTATCAATTTTTTCATTTGGATTTCACCTTCACAGCCCACATCGCCAGTCGTCCCGTCACGCGTCTACGATATTGTGAAAACCAGGATAACTTTCTCGTTTTGGAATTTATTTTAAGGTTTTACTGATTTCTTTGAACTCCGAATGATGTAAGAGAGGCGGAGACGTTGGAAATTTGCAACCACTCATTGGCAAGACCCCACCCTAGTTTCAGTCTCACCGTGCGCGCCGCCACCCAAATCCCGACGAACGTCTCGGCTAACGGTGACCAAACGCGCGCTCCTCCCAACAGCTCGCAAATCCAAGAAGTTGGGCAAGTTAAAGAGCGTCGGCGAGGACCCGCAGGCGGCCAAGGATAGCCAGGCGGCGTCCGGCGCCGACTTCCTGTCGTCGGAGAAGGAAGTGAACGGCGGCGGCGCCAACGCCGCCCTGATGTCCCGCGGCGCCGGCGCGGTCACGCCTTTCCTGCCGCCGTCCATCTGCAGCGTGCTGGAGCTCATCGAACCCGAAGAGGTGTATTCGGGCTACGACAACACGCTGCCCGACACCACCGACCACCTGCTGTCCAGCCTCAACTGCCTGGCCGGCAAGCAGATGGTGCGCCTGGTCAAGTGGGCCAAAGTACTTCCAGGTTAGAGCCCGCGTGTGGCCTCCGTGCTATTTTCAGGTTAGCTTTTTTTTCATTCGAAAACCGGCGCCTTTGGAGCCGTCAAATTCAGTCAACGCTGACTTTCGAAAGCATGTTAGAATTTAGGGCATTCGTTCCTTATATTCGTATCTATCTACACACACACTCATATATATATATATATATATATATATATATATATATATATATATATATATATATATATATATATATATATATATATATATATATATATACACACACACACACAATACACACATACAGTATATACTTTTTACTTCTTTCTACTTCTTTTACTTTTTACATTATTCTATTATTTTTTTCGGGTGTCTGGCTAAAAGATAGTTCTAAACTTGATTGGTACTGAATTAGGTACTAATGTAATTGATTACTTAGGAGTGACGAATTACTTTGGATATTAAAGTACAAAAAGGAACTAAATACATTAAGTACAAAAGTACCAAGGTAATTCGTTACTCTAGCACTTAAGTACCAGAAGTAATTGACTACTTGAATACTGAAGTGATAAAGTAATTGATTACTTTAGTACATAATGGCCTAAATTTATTGATTGCTTAAGTAGTTAAGTAAAAGAAGTAATCGACTACTTGAATACTGAAGTGATTAAGTAATTGATTACTTTAGTTCATAATTGCCTAAATTTATTGAATGCTTAAGTAGTTAAGTAAAAGAAGTAATTGACTACTTGAATACTAAAGTGATAAAGTAATTGATTACTTTAGTACATAATGGCCTAAATTTATTGATTGCTTAAGTAGTTAAGTAAAAGAAGTAATTGACTACTTGAATACCGAAGTGATAAAGTAATTGATTACTTTAGTACATAATTGCCTAAATTTATTGTTTACTTAAGTAGTTAAGTAACAAAAAGTAATTGACTACTTTAATACTGAAGTGACAAAGTAATCGATTACTTTAGTACATGATTGCCTAAACTTATTGATGACTTAATCACTTTATTTGTCAACAATTGCGCTATATAATATAAATGCGCCATCTCATTTCTTATCTTTACATTCACATTATACATTATATGTTTACATATTACTATTATATATTATCATAATATATGTTACACACAATAATGAATATAAATAATTGAATAAAAAAACTGCTGCATTAAAAAATAACTATTTTTGGAATCTTCTAATCATACATATTTCTGTGAGGATTATATATGATGAATAGTAAGTTATATATTAAATAATTAAAAAAAAAAATCATCACACTTATATAAGCCTTGGAAACGTTGCTCAGCAACATTTTCTCCCTTTCCACGAAACGTCAAACGTAAATAAAAAGCCTCCCGTAATGCGACCGGCCCTTTTATTCATATCTTATATTCATTTTCAGCCCCTGGAAAGCACTGGGCAAATCTTGCAATAAGATTACCTCTCAAATCCCATTAAATAGGAATGGGGATTTATAAAAGTGAAGGCATTTAGAGCATCGGTGCTCTGGCCAGATGTTGCCTCTGATGGCTCTCATTAAAGTGCAGTTAGATGAGATAAAGATGTTCCGTGGGGGGATATCAACCGGTCGCAGGCGTAATAAATCCCGTCTTGTTATTTTGCCGCTGCCAGGGAAAAAAAATACAAATCGACTTTTGTTTCTGATGCTGAGATTTATCGGGTTAAAATTTCTTGGTTTATATTTTTTATTCATCCCAGGAGGCGGCCATTTTGTGACGTCACAGTAGCTCGGGTAACGACCAATCACGACTCACCTGCCCTGAGCAAGTGCGAAGTCGTTATCAGGCGACGGCCAGTTGTAAAATGGCCGCCTACTGAGATGGCTAAAAACAGGTCGATTTTTGCTGCTGAATTTAGATTCCGCAAACATAGTATCAATCATAATACTGTGTTTAGTATAATGCATAGAACAGTTTTGTTCTTTTCAAATGAAGAGCAAATTAATTGGAACATGAAGCAAGTGATTGCTGAATTTTAATATTGTGTTAGTACAGGCTAGACTCTATATTAAGTCTCTTTTTTAATCCAAAACAGTTTTGCACTGGTTTAATGGGTACTAGTTGATTTTTTTTTCATTATTGAAAAAAATGTCGGAAACTACTGACTTAGAACACGTTATTGTAAATTGAAAAAAAAAAGGGTAGATTTTTGCTACTGAATTTATATTCCACAAACACAATTTCAGTCATAATACTGTGTTTAGACTAATGCATAGAACAGCTTTGTTTTCAAACTAAGAGCAAATTAATTGGAACATGAATCAAGCGATTTCTGAATTTTAATATTGTGTTAGTACAGGCTGGACTCTGTATTACGTCTCTTTTATAATCCAAAAATATTTTGCAATGGTTTTGTGGGTACGATTTTTTTTTTTTTTCATAATTAAAAAAAAACGTCGGAAACTACTGACTTAGAACACGGTAAATTGAAAAAAAAATTGCATCGAGTTTCCCTTTTAGAGCATTCCTGCCCCTTTCAATCATAAAAATTTGACTTGCAAGCGTGTTTGCGCAATACATTGAGCTCGGAAGTTGAGGCGCGTTTGAAAAAGAGCGAGGCGACATCCCCGCAGACGCAAATAGTGGCCTGTCTGTCCCGGGTTGGCTTTTGCGTTGTTACGCGGCGCATGCCGAGCTCCTCGCCAGGCATCGATTGAGAGTTTGGCGCCGTTCCCGCTTCTATTTCGGGAGGCCCTCGCAAGGCGTCAGAACTGGAATCCTCGCTGGAATTTTGCATCCTACCAGAAGTTCCCCCCGACGTGCCCACGGAAAACAAATCGTACGAGCGATAACGGGAAAAGATCGGCCATGGTTTTGGGGAAACTGCTGAAAATGACAATCGCGTCTTATAATAAAGCGTGGGCATCCAATCGGTTTCTCTTTCCCTTAAGAAATGAAACTTTTGGTTGTACCTGTAAGTGCAATTATCAACACATTGATAATTAAGCAGGATATTCCATTAGTCCGTTGTTAGTCATCAACGGTATGTCTTTAATTTGTTTTTTTTCTTTTATTTATTTTATTTTTTTTGCCAGGTCCAGAGTTCTCATTTTGTGGACGAGGCAACAATTATCTTCAAATTTCAAACTACAATTTTGCTGTCTTTTTCTTGAGAAAAAAATAGAGCTGTCTGTTTAGTCGTGTTACAAAAGATTATCTTATTGATTAGGCCGTGAATAACCAAATAAATTGCATCCCTCATTTTTATTTAATTTTTCTTAATCTACTAGGGCGAGTTGTTTTGTTTTCTAATCTGCTAAAATTGAAAGTAAATTCAAGGAAGTAGTATTCTGCCCTCACTAACGTTTCAGCTAGCTAGGCAGAAAGTCAACTCCTTCAAAAGCGACACCTGTTGGTGATTCTTCCCCTTTTTAATCACTTTAGATGCTTTAAGTAGATGTAAAAGTGAAACAAGAAAAACATAAAAACTATTTATATGCTGCGGAAAATAAAATACAACAAAGTAACTATGCCGCATGACATAGCACGAGGTTAGACAAGCATGCTAACAGTCGCGAGCTAATGTGCTATCCGCTAGCTCGATGCTAATCGCTAACTCGATGCTAATCCCCATAAGCGAACTGATTTCCCCCGTCTTTATGATACAAACATTCAAACAATAACCCCAACAAACGTGTACAACTCTAAACATAACAAAGAAATATACATACAGGCTGTGCTTGGCTCAAGACTTGAGGACTAGTGAGTTGTCGCCATTCAAGCATTCCCTTCTTGCTCGATGGGAAAACAGGAAGTGCACAATGCAACAGGATCCGGTTGTCCTTTCACATTCACGCAAACTTTTAAATGCACGAAACGAACAGTTTTGTAACAACAGAAACGGTACAATGGCTCATAAGGACCCAGAACAAGTAGATATACAGTAACTACTCCTTTATTATTCACTATTTTTCAACGAAATTTTGAGATGCTAATTGATTAGCAATTAGCATTAGCATATGAGATCATTTTAGTTCACATACATAATGTTATATGAACATTACACATGCAGTAGTGTCCTTGAAGTAACTTAGCGATTTAGCTTCAACAATGTTCCAAAATTTGAGAAAAGAGCCGCCTGTTAGCTGGTATGAGGTCTCTAACTTCCTGTTCTTCTTCTTCTTAACAAACGGACTTCTTCTTAATTAGCATGAAACCACACAGTGAAATTCTTACTGTTCACCTACCGAGCAGACCACGTTCCAAATCAAACACCAAGGCATGCAATTGAGTTGTATGTCAAGATGGTCTTTGCGTATTTGTGTCATTATTTTTGTCAAGTTTTCTTTGATTGGAAATTAACGCCCTTGTCACCATTTTAACACCTAAAAGCATAGTAACTGCAGAAAAGTACGGCGCATAGCGGAGCTTTGAGGTGGATACTTTTAATGACTGACCTGACTTGGTCGACTTTTTCGAAACTTTTTTGCGAAACTTTTGTCTTTGTGTGTTTTTACGCTAGGTTTTCGGGGCCTGCCCATCGAGGACCAAATTACGCTGATCCAGTACTCGTGGATGTGCCTGTCGTCCTTTTGTCTGGGCTGGCGCTCCTACAAACACACCAACGGACAGTTGCTCTACTTCGCCCCGGATCTCATCTTCAACGAGTAGGTCCACCTGGGTTCCACGTAGACGGATTTGGACCAAAATCCAAAGTGCGAAACATTAGCGCGCCTCTTTACTGTTACCGCAATCCGCTTGATGAGATGTTTGTTTTTCTTTTTGAAAAAAAAAAAAAAAGGAAATTCTGACGTCACACTCGGCCAGGGTGGGGGTGGGGGGGGTGGGGGGGTCGAGCGACGAATTGTTTTTTCAGCTGGACCCTGGCTCGCGCGCAAATGCCGAGACGGGTTCCTCTTCCGGCCGAGGTTGAAGAATTTTGAGACGAGTAGAAACAATTTGGGGAGAAAACAAGCAGCTCCTTTTTGGACAGCGAGTCAGCAAAATAAAAATACAGGCCAACGGCTGGACAGAATCTGCGGAAACGCTCGGCGGCGCTAAAATCAACTTTTACTCGCTTCTTTTTGGGATGCTGATGTTATGAATTTACATACTGGATTATTAGATGTTACCTTACCTTGGATTCAGCTGGATATTACAGTGATTTTTTTTACTTTGTTCAATTTGCGTTACCTTAAAATAGATGCTAATGGAGGAATCTTTCGAAGTTCCCGAGGACATGATTGTCCTTCCTCGTCCATTTCCAGGGACCGGATGCAGCAGTCGGCCATGTACAGCCTGTGTCTGGGCATGAGGCAGGTGAGCCAGGAGTTTGTTCGGCTGCAGCTCACCTACAATGAGTTCCTTTCCATGAAGGTCCTGCTGCTGCTCAGCACAAGTAAGGCGGACGGCTACATGCTAGATGCTAACGTTTTAGTCGTGCTGTCAATTCATTTTACATGTACCGTATTTTCCGCACTATAAGGCGCACCGAAAAGCCTTAATTTAAAAAAAAAGCTGATGGTGCGCCTTATAATCAGGCGCGCCTTATATATGGATCAATATTGAGATTCGGATTCAAAGATGGGGAATGGGGTTATAAAGTAAGCTTTACCTGTTTTTTTTTTGTGTTTACAGTTGCTCGTATTGACATTGACTTATTGTGCTATTGAGAGTTTAGAGTTATTATTTGAGTTATTATTGTTATTACTTTGAGTAGTACTAAATTGTGATTGAACAAGTTTGAAAATATGTCATGAATTGAGGGTGCGCCTTATAATCCGGTGCGCTTTATAGTGCGGAAAATGTTTTAAAATATGTAATGAATTGAGGGTGCGCCTTATAATCCGGTGCGCCTTTTAGATGGAAAAGGTTTTAAGATATGTCGTGAATTGAGGGTGCGCCTTATAATCCGGTGCGCCTTAAAGTGCGGAAAGGGTTTTAAAATGTCATAAATTGAGGGTGCGCCTTATAATCCGGTGCGCCTTTTAGATGGAAATGGTTTTAGAATATGTCATGAATTGAGGGTGCGCCTTTTAGATGGAAAAGATTTTAAAATATGTCATGAATTGAGGGTGCGCCTTATAATCCGGTGAGCCTTATAGTGCAGAAAATACGGTGTGTGTGTATATATATATTTCAGATCACATTATCAGAAATAGGACTTCCTAGTTGTGACCTTCACAAGCTGCGCTGTGATTGGTCCGACCTGCGCAAGTGTAATGTAATTTGTCAGGCGACAGCCAGCTGCAAAATGGCCGCCTCCTGAGATAGCTAAAAACAGGTGGATTTTTGCTGCTGCATTTATATTCCGCAAACACGATATCGATCATAATACTGTGTTAGGGATAATGCACGGAACAGTTTTGTTCTTTTCGAAATAAGAGTGAATGAATTGGAGCATGAAGCAAGTGATTGCAGCATTTTAATAAGTGTGGGTTGCTAAATGACTAGTTAGTATAAAGTCCTTTGAGTACCCAAGGTAGAACTTTGCTATATAAGTGCAAGTCCATTTATAAGTCCATCTTATAACCGGCCGGTTTTGCATGATGAAAATGAGAACAAAAGTTAGTTTGGAGGACTTTTAAGATAGATGGCCTGACACAGAGACATGACCTGAGGAAAAAACTTTTAGCACACCAGATGAATGCTCGGGCTCAGGTTTCATAAGGTCATTTATCATCCTCTACTCAAACTTGTCTTGAAACAAAGTAAGGAGCGAAAGCCCTGGTTGGTTTGAATCCCAGCTGGGAACCAGGTACCAGTGTGTCACGGGAAAAGAGGACATCTGGACTAACCCATTGAGGACCAGCCCAACACAGAAAAATGAAAAAAAAAAAGATATAAATATACATCTGGTGTTGAATTTCTGGACTCCTTAACCCTGGTGCACACACTTTGCAAACTACACACATTGCATTTTTTCCCTATTTTGTATATACTTTTAAAGGCGTAATACTGAGTTATTTCCGAATATTTTTTTTCTTCAACCAATCAAGTTGTTCGGTGGCATCAATTCTATCCATACATAAGTAGGTTACATTTATTGACACCCACAAAAAAATAGAAAAGTTGTACGGTCGGTCTTTATAGCCTAGTGATGATGACACTCATTAACTCTCTACCGCCACCTACTGTCTTGCGGTGAAACACAAGTCAACAAGGTATTTTTTTTGTTTGCTGACATAGTTTGAGTGCCGCTCAAAGAAATGTTGCAAAAATCTCAGGAAAATCAACGTCATAAATCCTATTCAAATGCATCGTAAAAATCGTAATTCTAATGGTTTTAAATGGTCCAAAATTTGGACAATAATTATTTTTGTATACAAAATCCCGCATGTCCATCTGCAATCACATAGAAATGTGAGAATTATGAAATTTTACACGTTTTAATCATCTGGTGGAAATTTCAGCTCCCTAAATGTTTTTCCCCATTGATTCTTTTATGATATCATTAAAAAAAATCAATAGAATTTCCATAATTTGTGACATAATCCACAAGGATTAAGCCGCGTTGTAGCAAGTTTGAAAAGTCTGCATGTTGGCTGGACGCCTTTGAGCCGCCAAAAGCGGTGCCAATCAGTGGAAATATTTATGACGGATGGTGACGTCGGCATGCACAATAAATTCAGAAGACGGAGTTTTTTTTCCCAGACATTCTCATTGGACAAAATGCACTTTGAGGGACAACCAACAGGTTTTCACGTTAAAAAAAAAAATGTGCAGACGTTTTGACCCAGGGTGTAGCCAAAGTGCGTTTGCCAAAGATTTACAATTACAAACCGTGACAGGACAAGGTGAATTGAAGTCGACTGAAACGTGACTTAAGAAATTTTGTGAAAAGGAAAAACTAAATGAATCATTTCGAGGATTAATAGTGAGTGATTAAAGATATGTTTTAAAAGACTTTTTAGGCCCAAAAATGTGTGCGCTCTGGAAAAAGAATACTAGGTGACTGGTTCCCCAATTTCAAAATTCATTCAAATAGTGCATTTACTGTACTATGGCTGAGGGGGGGGAAAAGTTGACCAAGTTGGGTAAGTCGGCTTTAAAAACAGGTCGAATAGAAAACATCCACCTTGTAGCTCTTGTGGAAGCATGCTCACGCCAATTTCTACATGGAACTTTCTTGCAGATGTATGCAGTAACCAAAAAAACAGGATATCCAACATTTGTGATCATGTCCAATTTAAAAAGAATGACAAACATTTAAGTTGTGTTCAATCATTGCAAAGCGGGAAGGACACATCACAGCAGTATTTAAATATAGAAAAAAACAAATATGCAAAGACCGTCTTGACATTTATGGCTGCATTTCTTCTCTTACTGCACCACCTAGTGGCTGAACAACAGATATTAGCAGATGGAGCATCCCAAAATAAAAACCTTGCCAAAAAGCACTCAAGACCACAAACAATGTATCGTGGCTCGGTTTTAGATGCTCAAAATCGACGTGCACTGTCTGCTAGTAGAGAAGAAGAAGAACAGGAAGTTACTGACCTCACAGCTCCACTTTCAAGTTTAATCATAGAATATTACGGAAACATTCTTCGTGCAGTATGTTAGTTACTTAGTGTTTGTTTGCCTTCAATGTAATTGCTAGGACGCTAATGCTAATCAGGATTGCTAGCTGTTCAAAGCTTTGTTCTTAATTAATAGTTATATGCACTCTTACTATGCAGTTTCCGAGAAGAAAAAGTTACATGTAAGGATAAAGCCAGGAAGAAAGGAAGCCATTTTTGAAAAACAAAGACAAAAGGAGAGTCAAAGGGTGGTCAGCGCCGAACCTTCTGTTGCCGTGGCCTCCCTCTCCGGCGTTCACTGCTGGTCTGGAGCTTTGCCACCGAGCCCTGCCGAGCTAGGCCGCGCTCCAAGGGCTGCAAATTTCCCCTTTCTCTACGTCTATGTCATTTAGGGGGAAAAAAAAAAAAGCCTGCGCAAAACAAGATCTCCAAGGTCTTAACGCACGTCAGATTTTTTCAAGAACTTCCTAAGTCAAATGACCTCAGGGGAAAAAGCTTTGTTTTTTTCATGTGAAAGGTAATTGCAATAATATAAGGATTGATATAATTTTAATGAATTTTAAGCACTTTAATGCACTTTTTTTCAGTTTCAGACTAACCTGTACCCTGCGTATAAGCCGTAAAAATTATATTTATAGTTTTTTTTAATAGATAATCTTATTGAAGGTCACGTGAAAGCAAAAACCCCCGGAGAAAAGGATTTATTTTTGACGAGTGGTATGTAATTGCAATAAAATAAAGATTTAGCATCCTTTTTTTTTTTTTTTTTTTAAATTCCGGGCACTCTGATGCGCTTGTTTGATTTTTTTCAATTTTAGACTAATCTGTAACCCATATAAATGCTGTAAAAAGGAGTTAACAGTTGTTGACGTTAAAAAGGATACCGTTTTGCATAATGCAATTTTTATGTTTCATAATTCTTGCTCAAAGTTGGCGTGGCGAGTAGGGGCGGGATTTTTTAAATTTTCCTTGCATAATATGATTTAGAAGCACTGGGTAAAAGATGAGGTTAAGATAAGGTAAAACCACAGTCGCGGTCGGGTTTCACACAATTTCAAACATAAAATAGAACATTTTCTTTTTCATGATTCATTCATTCAAATCATTGTGGCCCGCGAGTTAAAAAAAAAAAAAAAAACGACCCTCGGTTCGGCTAAGGCAAACGCGAGGAAGGGCCGAGGTCACGATAGGGTCAGATAGAAATCCCGTTTTCCAATCCCGAAGCCGAGAAGACCGTAAAGTGCGAGCGGAGCGTTTGGAAGCCCCCGGGGAAGCGGCGGTGACTCATTTTCACGAGCGAGCGTGCTATCTCCTAGGCGACTTTTGGGGAAAGCTCCGTTAGGCGCGGCCATTCGGCGAGCAAGCTGGCGGAAAGGGAAGAGAGTGTTTGCACAGTACTTGTCAGAGCCGCTCGGCGGACGAGCCGAGCGCCTCTGGGCCGCCGGCGACGAATGCGCGGGGGGATAAAGAGGACGGGAGAGGAACCGCTAATGCTCTCTGACCTTGGCGTTAGGTTTCATCCCAGCCCGTGGTGTCTGATGACCCTGTTTGGCAGCGGCGAGGCGGCCCGTTCGGCCTCACCTCTGCGCAAACACACGCGATACTGCCAATCCATACAGAAAAATCGATTACGCCGGCGATTATTTCATTGAATAGTCAAGAAATAATCTAAGGTTGAACGTGAGTCGGACTGGATATACTTAATGACGTCACACAGGAAGCACTCCGCATGACCCCAAATCAACTTAAATCAACTCAGGTGCTTGAAATAATCCCAAAAATAAATATGAATTCTCCTGTGGACTTGTTGATGATGCCTGGATCACTGGAATTGTAAAATAAAAATGTACAAATTAGACGTCCTAAAAAGGTACACCAGCATCTCAAGGCAAACAAATTGCAAACTGCATTCCTATTGTCAATTGCTACAATTAATATCATTCATTTATTATTCTTTACATTGCACTAATGTAATTCTAATATGTATTTGTTACCGTTTTTGTGCATTTTCATAATTTAATAAGATACATTCACAGGGTTTAGGAGCAGTTTTGGGCTTTTTACATGAAAAAGCGGATCTACTTATGTAAGATTAACAGTATGAAATTACATCCAGAATGAATTGATTTCTTATGTAGAAGTACAACTGTACTCAAACATTTTTTTTGTGATCTCCCCTGTTTTTTGGAGTAATCTTTCTCGCTTTCCCCTTTGGAACACTGCACATCTGCAAGAATAGTCAGTTCGGAAAACGGTGGCACACATTTTCCGCCGTATATTTTTGGTCCACTTATTTTTAAATTTGACACACCCGACTTGGTCAACATTTCCCCCGCCACCCCTACAAACGAGTCACCGCTTTGTCCACCGAGCGACTTTGAAATCAAATTTCCGGCATAACCGGCCTCCTAAACAGTTTACCTGCAGCAAAATCGTCCCTGACACCAACCGCTGCGGTATGAGCGCTGACCCGTTTCCAGGGGGGCCGTCCTCGGTACTGCTCCTAAATGCCAGGTCACTTTCTATTCAGGGCATATGTAGGTCAGCAGGGAGGAAGAAAAACAACAACAACAAAAAGTCCAAACGCGTCTTTTCGGTATTAGCGCATGATATCCGCCTTATTCTCCTGCAACGTTGGGTTCTTGGATTTACTTGGCGAACGCCGCGCCTGGAGGATTTTGCTCATCTGTGCGGACGACCAATCAAGCACGCTGGCGAGTTCTTGACCTAGGACCGTGCCATGTTGGAACAGACGCGATGCTAAGCGACAGGAAGTAGCCGACGGGCGAGCCGGTCCGCCGCCGTTGCCCTTCGAATCGGTGCTGAATTTCCAAATGTTGTGTTCAGTAAAGCGCTTTGTTTTACAATCATTCATTATATTCACTCCCAAAGAGGGTTTTTATCTTTTTTTTTTCTTTCAAAAGGAGTTCAGACATTTAATGCCAGTTATTTATTCATATTCATATTCATATTGCGGATGGTCAAAAAAACTCAATATTTGGATTGATTCGATTCATTCTTGGGGTTAATTCGTGGATTACAAGCCAGAATGTTGGGTCAAACTGACCTAACTATTGGGTTGTTTCATATAAAACAACCCAATTGATGATAGTTTTTTTATATATAAAAAACAAAACAACAAATGTTTGTTGTGCAAAACAAGCCTGATAACTGGGTCCAAATAACACAAATATTTGGTCATTTCATACAAAACAACCCGTTTGTTGAAGTTTTCTTGTACAAAATGACTCATTTTTGGGGTGTATTTTAAAAAACAAGCTAGAAAGCTGGGTCAAACTAACCCAACTATTGGGTCTTTCCATCCAAAATGGGTTCTTGAGTTTTTTTTTTGTTCGAAATGACTCATTTTTGGGATTGTTTTGTACAAAACAAGCGAGAAGGCAGGGTCAAATTAACCCAATTATTGGGTTGTTTCACATAAAACAACCCGTTTGTTTTCTTGTACAAAATGACTCATTTTTGGGGTGTATTTTAAAAAACAAGCTAGAAAGCTGGGTCAAACTAACCCAACTATTGGGTCTTTCCATCCAAAATGGGTTCTTGAGTTTTTTTTTTGTTCGAAATGACTCATTTTTGGGATTGTTTTGTACAAAACAAGCGAGAAGGCAGGGTCAAATTAACCCAATTATTGGGTTGTTTCACATAAAATAACCCGTTTGTTGAAGTTTTCTTGTACAAAATGACTCATTTTTGGGGTGTATTGTATAAAACAAGCTAGAAAGCTGGGTCAAACTAACCCAACTATTGGGTCTTTCCATACAAAACAGGTTGTTGAGGTTTTTTTTGTTCGAAATGACTCATTTTTGGGCTTGTTTTGTACAAAACAAGCCAGAAGGCAAGGTCAAACTAACCCAATTATTGGGTTCTTTCACGCAAAACAACCCAAGTGTTGAAGTTTGCATGCAGAAAACAACACATTTTTGGGATTGTTTTGTACAAAACAAGCCAGAAGGCTGGGTCAAACTAACCCAACGATTAGGGTCTTTCCATACAAAACAGGTTGTTGAGGTTTTTTTTTGTTCGAAATGACTCATTTTTGGGCAAGCCAGAAGGCAGGGTCAAACTAACCCAATTATTGGCTTGTTTCACGCAAAACAACCCAATTGTTGAAGTTTTCTTGCAGAAAACAACACATTTTTGGGATTGTTTTGTACAAAACAAGCCAGAAGGCTGGGTCAAACTAACCCAACGATTAGGGTCTTTATGTACAGAACAGCAAATTTATGTAAGTTTTTTTTGAACAAAATGACTTTTTCTGGGCTTGTTTTGTACAAAACAAGCCAAACAACTGAGTCAAACTAACCCAACTATTGGGTCATTTCCTACAAAACAACCCAATTGCTGAAAATTTCTTGTACAAAACAACAGTCGGGGTTGTTTTGTATGATCCAAGTCAGAAAGTCGGGTCAAACTAACCCAAGTCTTGGGTTGGTCCTTTTCTGACCCATAATTGAGTTATTTTTGACCCAACTCTTTATAGATTGCTGGGTTGCGTGTGTAGATAAAAAGTTCCTCTGCGAATACCATCCCAGACTATTATTATCGAAACGGTCTGCTTTAGATCAAAACGGCAGACTTTGCGGCATGCCGGAGCCGTCGTCTCCCAATCGAGCGGAGATTTCCCATCCCCACTTAAGTGTGGACGCCCGGTTTGGGGATGGATTCTCGAACCTAGATATCGCCACTCCAGGCGGTAAAAGATACTTGGCTGGTCAAAGAATAGCAATTAAAACGGGTTTAAGGCATCGCGCTTGTCTTTGGTCCAAGCGCAACCCTTCCGTCTGATGACTGTGGCATCTGCCGGCTTCGCAGTTCCCAAAGAGGGTCTGAAGAACCAGGCGGCCTTCGAGGAGATGCGAGTTAATTACATCAAGGAGCTCCGGCGCGCCGTCGGCAAGGCCACCAACAACTCGGGCCAGACCTGGCAGCGCTTCTTCCAGCTCACCAAGCTACTGGACGCCATGCACGGTGTAAGTATACCCCGCCGCCGAGGTCCCCCCCCCCCCCCCCCCCCCCCCCGCTGCAGCCCCGCCCCTTTTTGGCTCAGAGGCGTTCGCTAGCAAATTTGGACCGCTGATATCATTGGAATTGTTTTTTTTTTTCTTTCTGGAACGGCAGCAGAGCGGATTTGGATCATACTTAGCGCTTGGCTGATGCAGCGGCTCCAAATAAGGATTAGCGCATCCCAATCTGGCCCCCCGAGGGCTCGCGGTTATTTGGGCCGTCCAGAACAGAAGGGGGATCGATGCCAAATGACGCTTTTCTGGATCGCGGCGGTCACTGTAGGGCGCCAGCTTGCCAAAACTCACTAACCTTAATGAGTGGATGAATGGGGTTAATGCTTCATAGGGGATCAAGTCGCAAGGGGGCCCCCTTGTGGTGAGGGGAAAGGGATCAAAGGCATCCCGCTTATATATATTTATATTTTATTTTTTGTGCTTTCAACATATCAAAGCTTTTCTACAACTTCCGGTTGAACTACTTTTGATTTTTTTAAACGCTGTTTTTGTTGTTTCGAGTCATAATCATAAAATTTGTATTCCAAATGGAATCATTAATTCACAACATAAATGTTTACAGTGCATATATGTTTTTAGTGCAATGATAATGTTTAAAAAATGCGCACGACAACCCCCAGGGACCAAAAACGGTCCTTACAGTAAAACTAAAATACTAATGAAATAATAAAGATATATTATTCTGTATTGGACACGTTCTTTCAATAATATGCCATTTAACAGCAGATATGTTATTCCCTGTGTAATAATTGGGGCAATTATATGAGGGCTTTTGTTAGGATAATAATTCAAAACACAAAAGCCTCTAAGGACCAAAATTGGTCCCCATTATGAAACCAAACTAATAATCAAATAATGAATAGAAGATACTTCATTTTCTTTCAATTCATAAAATCCTTTCGATAATATCCAATTTAACATAGTTGTAGGGCAGGCGGTTATAAATGAGAACCGACATCCATCAGTGTCATGTAAATCATGATAGCGCCATCCAGTGGACATGATTGCTATTTGCACTCTCGTTCCATCTGCATTCTAAGGTTAAACCCCTTGGTGTTCGTGTTACACGTATATTACTGCGTTGTGTTTGCAGTGGAAGTGTAGAACCACAGTCATGGTGTTAACGTGTGAAAGTTTAAGTCATAAAACAGAAAAAAATAATTAGCATGAGTGGAAACAGAAATAGACCAGCGCCTGACGAATGACGGACCAGAAAAAAAAAAGTCACTATGTAGTTGCGGCGGAAGGGGTTGGGGCTTTTCCAATTGACGGACCAGCAGTGGACACGACTGCTAATTGCACTCTCGTTCCATCTGCATTCTCTGTGAGATGTGGATTAATAAGGTTAAACCCCTTGGTGTTCGTGTTACACTTATATTACTGTGTTGTGTTTGCAGTGGAAGTGTAGAACCACAGTCATGGTGTTAACTTGTGAAAGTTTAAGTCATAAAACAGAAAAAAATAATTAGCATGAGTGGAAACAGAAATAGACCAGCGCCTGACGAATGACGGACCAGAAAAAAAAAGTCACTATCTAGTTGCGGCGAAAGGGGGTGGGGCTTTTCCGATTGACGGAGCAGCAAAAAAAAAAAAAAAAAGGATCCCCCTCATAAAACTCCTGATTTCAGGCCTCCATTTTTCGTTTATCGCGTGACTAAAAAGACCCGATATTTGTGCCGAAATTGACATCCGCGATGAATTGTGTGCGGCAGCTGGTGGCGAACCTACTGGACTTCTGCTTCTACACCTTCCGCGAGTCGCAGGCCCTGAAGGTGGCGTTCCCTGACATGCTGGTGGAGATCATCAGCGACCAGATACCAAAGGTGGAGTCGGGCCTCACGCACACCATCTACTTCCACAAGAAGTGACGGCGGCGAAAAACATACAAAGACATTTCAAAACCCAGAAGTCGCGGCGACGGCGCGGAGGGGCGGCGTCGCTAGCTAGCGCTCGTAGCGCGGCGCCGGGCGTCGGACGTAAACAAAGGACCGGAATATTCAGGTCGGAGTTTGGCCGCCCGCCTCCCCCAGAAGCCCCGACGCACCCCAAAGACGCTAACTATCTTTCGAACGGAGATAAAGCCATACGTTTCCTAGGTTGTGCTAGTGCGCTACATTCACACTGACGCGCCACACTACCCGGATGCACTACAAAAAAAATCCCCCAAATAGAAGAAAATACATCACTCCAACTTAGCGTGGCTTATGCAGTCTCTCACATACATCAATCAAATCAATATGCAGTCAATTTGCCAATAGATAGACGTTGTTTTGCAGATGATATACAGCAGGACTACAGGGCAGACAAAGAAATTCATTCATAAAACGGGCTTGAGTAAAACGCCAAAGGTCTAGTTGAATATATTCCAAGGGCTACGCGTACGACGTACATGCTTCACCATGAGCTCATTTTCAAATTTGAAAAAGTCCAAAATGATTCATACCCCAATCCGTTTTTGTCTTCAATGCGGTATGGAAAAAAAATGACTTTTAAAAAGACATTTTCATTTTTTGTTTTTGTTTTTTGACATTCGAAAGAAGTTGTGAATGCAAAAAAAAAATAGAAAAAAAGTCATTCATTTGGAAGATTGTACAATATTTTCGAACTATAAGCCGCAACTTTTTACTCGTGGTTTGAGCCCTGCGGTTTATAGTCCAGTGCGGCTTATCTTCATTTATTTTTGTTGTTTTTTTTTCGCTTCAACAATCGAAACAAGTTGTGAATGCACAAAACATTTGAAAAAAAGTCATTCATTTTGAAGATTGTACAATATTTTTCGAACTATAAGCCGCAACTTTTTACTCATGGTTTGAGCCCTGCGGTTTATAGTCCAGTCTGGTTTATCTGCCTTTTTTTTTTTGTTTTCATCAATTAAATCATAAATTTTGAAAGTACTAAATTAGAAGAATGAATTTTAGGACGTACTTTTTGGAGAAACAACATTTTTTTAACAAAAGATATGAGACTTTTTTTTTATTTTTTTGAGGAAGAGATTGTAAATGTAAGAGAAAAATAAAAAGTGATGAATTTTGAAAACTACTTAACCGGGAGAGTAAATACCATATTTTTTCCAAAAAGTATTTCAAAGTACCTAAATACAACATTTAATTTTTTATTTATATATTTTTTTTACAAGGAATACATAATATGATAAATGCGATAGAAAAACAATAAATTGTGAATTTTTAAAACATTTTCTTGCAAGAGTAAATTTCATAAAGGAAAAAGCTCATTTTCATTTTATTTTTAAAACTAAAAATAATTTAAAATTTACTAAAAGCCACAAAATTCCTGAATTTTTAACAAAAATCTACAACAAAAAATATGAATGAGTCTTTGACAATTAAAGGGAAAAAATAAATATAAACAAATTAAAAAAAGAGAAAACATCTTAATTTTTGACAAACTTGAACTATAACAATATGAAGAAATCTTAGTTTGACAATTTAAAGGAAAATAATAAATAAAATAGATCGATTTAAATAAATTGCAAATACTTCCGAGAAAACTTTTTATGGTCAAATGTTAATACTTTCGAACTTAAATAAGTTCACTTTGATCTGATTTCCCGCCCAAATAAATGACTTCAAAATTCAAACTTTATTGGAAGGGTATGAATGATTTTGGACGCATTTTTAATAATCGCAAGTAATATGCAAAAGGCGACGGAGGCTGTACAATCAGGTCAAAATTTTGAGGACTATTTCCGTTTGTTCAAAAAAAAAAACCTAACAAATACAACGACAAAAAATGGCGCTAAAGGATTGGCCGGCTCAAGCAAAGCCGGCATTTTGTGACACCCCCACGAATAACAACATTAATAAAGCATTTTTATAAAAGTTGTCTTTTTTTTTTCTTATCCCGGACAAGCCGCTCCTTTTGACATTAATTAAGGTGCTTCATTTTTTTACCGATGCCAGGCCAAACATTTGTACAGCTACTTTCAATGAACAATGCAAATATACACACACTTATACACACCATCACCCCCCCCCCCCCAAAAAAAAAAAAAAAAAAAGTCCACATTTTGTGAGTTCTTTGGTGCCCACTTCCCAAAAAATGAAGAACAGGAAGCTTATTTTTGAATTACCATATTTTCTGCACTATAAGGCGCATTGAATTATAAGGCGCATAGAATAGAAGATACACTAAATGGAGCTCTGGTTAAGGGAATGTCAACAAAAAAAAAATCACCTTGTATTTTATTTTAAGTGAAAAGAAATGCATACATTCTGAAAAGCACGAAAAACTAACTTTAAATTTTTGTTTTAGTTGATTTTTTTTTCTTTTTCTTTTGATAGCAAGGAACAAAAACAAGTATATTTGGGGCAAATCTAAGAAATTACTGTTAGACTAAAATAAATTATTTATAATATATATATATATATATATATATATATATATATATATTTTTTTTTTTTTTTTTTTTTAATTAATAATAGGATTTTTTTCTGGGAAAAACCCCATCAACATATTATTTTTACTTGATAATATTAATAAAAAATAATAATACATCAATGTTCTATTTTGGGCTCCACTGGCAACAAACGAAGTCAAAGATCAATTATAACAAAATGTAATAATAACTCCCAAAATGTGGACATACTTTTCCTTTATGTGAAAGGTGATGGCACACTGTACAGTTAATTTAACACAAAAACTTCATCTCGCAGCGCTTAATGTACAGCTAACTAACTAACTAGCGACAGCTATTGTAAAGTTTGGAGCTACGCTATGATTTTGTACACTTGTTGAGTTTATGCATATTTTCCAAAAACCGTAATGCTACTGAAGACCCCCCCCCCCCCTCCCCCCTCCCTCAAAGAAAACCTTTTCCCAATTTGACAGTATGAAGAATACGATACGTGCGTTAGCTGGTGGATTAGCCATATCCTGTTTGCTTCTTTTGTTTGTTTTTGTTTTTTTGCTAGTGAGCGTAGTCGTCGATTCCGTCCTCGTTTTACGTCAAAAGATTTTGGTCAAGATCTGTCGGAAATCGGGATATCACTCCATGAAGGCCTTCGCCGATGCGTACGGTTATTGGAATAATAATCGGATTTTTTGGGGGGCCGGTAAGGAAAAAAAACCTACTCACCGTCGAAAAGCTTTTATTTAACATCCCAAATATGCAAAATACAGATGCGAAAGATAAGATTTTAGCTAGGATCGGATTATCCATGTCGAATCTCAAAGTATTGCTTTGGAGCCCTCTTGTGGCCAAGTAATGTCATTGATGTAAATTGAGAGGCCTTTTTCGCAGGGTTCTCAAATTTTTGGAGTCAGGGACCCCATTTAGAAAGCAAATCTTCCAAGGAACCCCGTTGCAAATATTTGCGGGAACAAAACCAAAAAAAATAAAAATTGAAAATTTATTAGCGTTACTAAATTTAAAAATGTAATAAGTGCACTTTTTATTCACCACCAGATTCCATTTGACAACAAGTTGTCATATTTCGGGTATACTTAAGTTTAGAAAATAAAAATTGCAAATTGACGCCTCCTTCTAACAAACCGGGTGGATTTCCAATTATTTAATTTCCAATTAAAATAAAAAGCAGCTTTAGCTTTGCTGCTTTCATCGCCTCGTTAGCAAGCAGTTGTAGACACAAAACGCATTTTGACAAATTTCAATATTATTACATTTTTAACAATATATGAACTGATTCAATGCCAGGGACGTATTTTCACGTTTTTTAAGAGCCCGGACATGAAATCCCTGATACGATATTTAGTTTCCAGATACTTAAGTATTAAATCAATACTTAAGCATCTGGGATTGAATAAAAAACGTGAAAATACATCCCTGGCATTGAATGAGTTAAACTGGTTGAATTGATTGCTTTATTGAAGAGCCATTTCACTTCCTCCTCCTGAGACCCAGCCTAATCATGTGTCCACTGTGGTGGACATTGGGTCTCAGGTGGAAAGGGCAATTTTTTATTTTTTTTTTGCCCCAAAACTAGGTTGAAGTTATTTGAGAATGACTACTGCTGTTTTTTCGCCATTTTGTGGTACCAATTGTCAATCATTTAAAAAGTTAACGTCTAATAAAACAAAAATATTATCAAAGTACTCACCCTTCATATTTTATGGTGATTGCTGGAAAAACTTTTACTCAAAAGAAAATTCTGAAAAAAAAATTTCACAGTAGAAGAAAAATTCCCATTAGTATGCAATTTCAAGGGACAATGTGTGCAAGATTTAGCAACATCTAGCGGTGAATTAATTGAAAAAAAAAAAGTAAATTTCAATCATGCGGGGCAACATGTTTTAGCAACATCGAAATTCTTCACATCACTTACTTAAGAAAAACAGCAAAATTTCAAAACATCAATCACCTACGAGTGGCTGACCCAAGCCACGCCCCCCTAATTATAGCAAAGCGTTAACAAGCCGATGTTAGCTACAGCGGCTAAATTTGTAGCCTGGCGTTACTCATAATTGATCGCTTCAATAAATCGCAAAGATTATCGGTTTGAAATTAAACGAGGGCATGAGCCTCAGAAATGTAAAAAAAAATTTTTTGGAATTGTTTTCTTTGAAAGTTGCACTAGCACCCTCTAGTGGCTCACCCAAGCCACGCCCCATCATTCACGCAAAACGGTAAACGACGGTTACATTTGTAGCGTGACGTTACTCGTACTTGAATGCTACAATAATTCGGAAAGATTATAGCAAAATTCTAACGCATCAAGCACCCTCTAGTGGTTGAATCAAGCCACGCCCCTTCATTCACGCAAAAGGTAAACGACAGTTACATTTGTAGCATGAATGCAACTAGAATTCGTAAATTTTTTCGGTTTGAAACCGACGAGCTCGAAAA